>NC_054494.1:30227810-30489614 GCF_017639515.1 Carcharodon carcharias | reverse complement strand
GCAGTCTCTCTGTAATCACATGGTGTGGACTCTGTAAAATCACATGGTGCAGTCTGACTGTAATCACACAGTGCAGTCTCTCTGTGTAATCACATGGTGCAGTCCCTGTGTAATCACATGGTGCAGTATCTCTGTGTAATCACATGGTGCAGTCTCTGTGCAATCATATGGTGCACTCTCTGAGTAATCACATGATTCATTATTAGTGTAACCACATGGTGCAGTCTCTCTGTAATCATGTGGTGCAGTCTCTATGTAATCACATGGTGCAGTCACTGTGTAATCACATGGTGCAGTCTCTGTGAAATCACGAGGTGCAGTCTCTGTGTGATCACCTGGTGCAATCTCTGTGTAATCATCTGGTGCAGTCTCTGTGTAATCACATGGTGCAGTCTCTGTGGAATCACATGGTGCAGTCTCTCTGTGTAATCACATGGTGCAGTCTCAGTGTAATCACATGGTGCAGTCTCTGTGTAATCACATGGTGCAGTCTCTGTGTAATCACATCGTGCAGTCTCTGTGTAATCACATGGTGCAGTCTCTGTGTAATCACATGTTACAGTCTCTCTGTGTAATCACATGGTGCAGTCTCTGTGTAATCACATTTTACAGTCTCTCTGTGTAATCACATGGTGCAGTCTCTGTGGAATCACATGGTGCAGTCTCTGTGGAATCACATGGTGCAGTCTCTGTCTAATCAAATGGTGTAGTCTCTGTGGAATCACATGGTGCAGTCTCTGTGGAATCACATGGTGCAGTCTCTGTCTAATCAAATGGTGTAGTCTCTGTGGAATCACATGGTGCAGTCTCTTTGTGTAATCACATGGTGTACACTCTGTGTAACCACATGGTGCAGTCTCTCTGTGTAATCATATGGTGCATTCTCTGTCTAATCACATGGTGTAGTCTCTGTATAATCGTATGGTGCAGTCTCTCTGTCTAATCACCTGGTTCAGTCTCTGTCCACTCACATGTTGCAGTCTCTGTGTAATCACAACTTGCAGTCTCTCTGTGTAATGACATGGTGCAGTCTCTCTGTGAAATCACATGATTCATTCTCTGTATAATCACATGGTGCTGTCTCTGTGTAATCACATGGTGCAGTCTCTGTCTAATCACATGGTGCAGTCTCTGTCTAATCACATGGTGTAGTCTCTCTGTGTAATCACATGGTGCAGTCTCTCTGCAATCACATGGTGTAGTCTCTGTGTAATCACATGGTGCAGTCTCTCTGTGTAATCACATGGTGCAGTCTCTGTGAAAGCACATGACGCAGTCTCTCTGTGTAATCACCTGGTGCAGTCTCTGTGTAATCACATGGTGCAATCTCTGTGTAATCACAAGTTGCAGTCTCTCTGTGTAATCACATGGTGCAGTCTCTCTGTGAAATCACATAATGCATTCTCTGTATAATCACATGGTGCAGTCTCTCTGTGTAATCACAAGGTGAAGTCTATGTGTAATTACATGGTGCAATCATTGTGTAATCATATGCTGATGTCCCTTTGAAAGCACATGTTGCAGTCTCTCTGTCAAAATAATATTGTGTAGTCTCTGTGTGTAATCACGGATAAGTCTCTTTGCATATTCACATGTACAGTCTGTGTGTTTAATCACGTGGTGCAGTCTCTCTGTGTAATCACAAGGTGCAGTCTCTGTATAATCATATGGTGCGGTCTCTCTGTGTACTCACTTGGTGCAATATCTGAAGAATCACATGGTGCAGTCTTTCTGTGTAATCACATGGTGATGTCTCTGTGTAATCACATGGTGCTGTCTCTGTGTAATGACATGGTGCAGTCTCTCTGTGAAATCACATGATGCATTCTCTGTATAATCACATGGTGCAGTCTCTCTGTGTAATCACAAGGTGAAGTCTATGTGTAATTACATGGTGCAATCATTGTGTAATCATATGCTGATGTCCCTTTGAAAGCACATGTTGCAGTCTCTCTGTCAAAATAATATTGTGTAGTCTCTGTGTGTAATCACGGATCAGTCTCTTTGCATATTCACATGTACGGTCTGTGTGTATAATCACGTGGTGCAGTCTCTCTGTGTAATCACAAGGTGCAGTCTCTGTATAATCATATGGTGCGGTCTCTCTGTGTACTCACTTGGTGCAATATCTGAAGAATCACATGGTGCAGTCTTTCTGTGTAATCACATGGTGATGTCTCTGTGTAATCACATGGTGATGTCTCTGTGTAATCACATGGTGCAGTCTCTCTTGTGATCACATGGTGCACTCTCTGAGTAATCACATGATTCATTATTAGTGTAACCACATGGTGCGTTCTCTCTGTGTAATCACATGGTGCAGTCTCTCCGTGTGATCACATGCTGCACACTCTGAGTAATCACATGATTCATTATTAGTGTAACCACATGGTGCAGTCTCTCTGTAATCACATGATTCATTCTTTGTGTAACCACATGGTGCAGTCTCTCTGTGTAATCACATGGTGCATTCTCTGTCTAATCACATGGTGCAGTCGCTGTGGAATCACATGATGCAGTCTCTGTGTAATCACATGGTGTAGTCTCTGAGGAATCACATGGTGCAGTCTCTGTCTAATCACATGGTGTAGTCTCTGTGGAATCACATGGTGCAGTCTCTGTTTAATCACATGTTGCAGTCTCTGTCTAATCACATGGTGTAGTCTCTGTGGAATCACATGATGCAGTCTCTCTGTGTAATCACATGGTGCAGTCCCTGTGTAATCACTTGGTGCAGTCTCTCTGCATAATCACATGGTGCAGTCTCTCTGTGTAATCACATGGTGCAGTCTCTCTGTGTAATCACATGGTGCAGTCTCTGTGTAATCACATGGTGCAGTCTCTCTGCATAATCACATGGTGCAGTCTCTCTGTGTAATCACATGGTGCAGTCTCTCTGCATAATCACATGGTGCAGTCTCTCTGTGTAATCACATGGTGCAGTCTCTCTGTGTAATCACATGGTGCAGTCTCTGTCTAATCACATGGTGCAATCTCTGTGTAATCACATGGTGCAGTCTCTGTGTAATCACATGGTGCAGTCTCTCTGCATAATCACATGGTGCAATCTCTCTGTGTAACCACATGGTGCAGTCTGTGTAATCACATGGTGCAGTCTCTGTGAAAGCACATGGTGCAGACTCTCTTTGTAATCATGTGGTGCAGTCTCTGTGTAATCACATGGTGCAGTCTCTGTGAAAGCACATGCATCAGTCTCTGAGTAATCACATGTTGCAGTCTGTGTAATCACATAGTGCAGTCTTTGTGAAATCACAAGGTGCAGTCTCTGTGTAATCACCTGGTGCACTCTCTGTGAAATCACATGGTGCAGGCTCTGTGAAATCACAAGGGGCACTCTCTGTGTAATCACATGGTGCAGTCTCTATGAAATCACATGGTGCAGTCTCTGTGAAATCACAAGGGGCAGTCTCTGTCTAATCACCTGGTGCAATCTCTGTGTAATCATCTGGTGTAGTCTCTGTGTAATCACATGATGCAGTCTCTGTGAAATCACAAGGTGCAGTTTCTGTGTAATCACCTGTTGCAGCCTCTGTGTAATCACATGGAGCAGCCTCTGTGAAATCACAAGATGCAGTCTCTGTGTAATCACATGGTGGAGTCTCTGTGAAATCACAAGGTGCAGTCTCTGTGTAATCACATGGAGCTGTCTCTGTGTAATCACATGGTGCAGTCTCTCTGTATTCACATGGTGCTGTCTCTGTGTCTAATTACATGGTGCAGTCTCTCTGTAATCACATGGTGTGGTCTCTGTAAAATCACATGGTGCAGTCTGACTGTAATCACACAGTGCAGTCTCTCTGTGTAATCACATGGTGCAGTCCCTGTGTAATTACATGGTGCAGTCTCTGTGTAATCACATGTTGCAGTTTCTGCATAATCACATGGTGCAGTCTCTGCGTCTAATCACATGGTGCAGTCTCTGTGGAATACATGGTGCAGTCTCTATCTAGTCAAATGGTGCAGTCTCTGTGTAATCACATGGTGCAGTCTCTCTGTGTAATCACATGGTGCCGTCTCTGTGAAATCACATGGTGCAGTCTCTCTGTGTAATCACATGGTGCAGTCTCTCTGTGTAATCACATGGTGCAGTCTCTCTGTGGAATCACATGGTGCAGTCTCTCTGTGTAATCACATGGTGCAGTCTCTCTGTATAATCACATGGTGCAGTCTCTCTGTGTAACCCCATGGTGCAGTCTCTCTGTGTAACCACATGGTGCAGTCTCTCTGTGTAACCACATGGTGCAGTCTCAGTCTAATCACATGGTGCAGTCTCTGTCTAATCACATGGTGCAGTCTCTGTGTAATCACATGGTGCAGTCTCTGTGTAATCACATGGTGCAGTCTCTGTGTAATCACATGGTGCAGTCTCTCTGTGTAATCACATGGTGCAGTCTCTGTGGAATCACATGGTGCAGTCTCTGTGTAATCACATGGTGCAGTCTCTCTGTGTAATTACATGGTTCAATCTCTGTGTAATCACATGGTGCAGTCTCTCTGTGTAATCACATGGTGCAGTCTGTGTAATCACATGGTGCAGTCTCTGTGTAATCATATGGTGCAGTCTCTGTATAATCACATGGTGCAGTCTCTGAGTAATCACATGGTGCAGTCTCTGTGAAAGCACATGGTGCGGTCTCTGAGTAATCACATGGTGCAGTCTCTGTGAAAGCACATGGTGCAGTCTCTGTGAAAGCAGATGCACCAGTCTCTGTGTAATCACATGTTGCAGTCTCTGAGTAATCACATGTTGCAGTCAGTATAATCACATAGTGCAGTCTCTGTGAAATCACAAGGTGCAGTCTCTGTGTAATCACCTGGTGCAGTCTCTGTGAAATCATATGGTGCAGTCACTGTGAAATCACAAGGTGCAGTCTCTGTGTAATCACATGGTGCAGTCTCTATGAAATCACATGTTGCAGTCTCTGTGAAATCACAAGGGGCAGTCTCTGTGTAATCATCTGGTGCAGTCTCTGTGTAATCACATGATGCAGTCTCTGTGAAATCACAAGGTGCAATTTCTGTGTAATCACCTGGTGCTGCCTCTGTGTAATCACATGGAGCAGCCTCTGTGAAATCACAAGGTGCAGTCTCTCTGTATTCACATGGTGCTGTCTCTGTCTAATTACATGGTGCAGTCTCTCTGTAATCACATGGTGTGGACTCTGTAAAATCACATGGTGCAGTCTGACTGTAATCACACAGTGCAGTCTCTCTGTGTAATCACATGGTGCAGTCCCTGTGTAATCACATGGTGCAGTCCCTGTGTAATCACATGGTGCAGTATCTCTGTGTAATCACATGGTGCAGTCTCTGTGCAATCATATGGTGCACTCTCTGAGTAATCACATGATTCATTATTAGTGTAACCACATGGTGCAGTCTCTCTGTAATCATGTGGTGCAGTCTCTATGTAATCACATGGTGCAGTCACTGTGTAATCACATGGTGCAGTCTCTGTGAAATCACGAGGTGCAGTCTCTGTGTGATCACCTGGTGCAATCTCTGTGTAATCATCTGGTGCAGTCTCTGTGTAATCACATGGTGCAGTCTCTGTGGAATCACATGGTGCAGTCTCTCTGTGTAATCACATGGTGCAGTCTCTGTGGAATCACATGGTGCAGTCTCTGTGTAATCACATGGTGCAGTCTCTGTGGAATCACATGGTGCAGTCTCTCTGTGTAATCACATGGTGCAGTCTCAGTGTAATCACATGGTGCAGTCTCTGTGTAATCACATGGTGCAGTCTCAGTGTAATCACATGGTGCAGTCTCTGTGTAATCACATCGTGCAGTCTCTGTGTAATCACATGGTGCAGTCTCTGTGTAATCACATGTTACAGTCTCTGTGTAATCACATGGTGCAGTCTCTGTGTAATCACATGTTACAGTCTCTCTGTGTAATCACATGGTGCAGTCTCTGTGGAATCACATGGTGCAGTCTCTGTGGAATCACATGGTGCAGTCTCTGTCTAATCAAATGGTGTAGTCTCTGTGGAATCACATGGTGCAGTCTCTGTGGAATCACATGGTGCAGTCTCTGTCTAATCAAATGGTGTAGTCTCTGTGGAATCACATGGTGCAGTCTCTTTGTGTAATCACATGGTGCAGTCTCTCTGTGTAATCATATGGTGCATTCTCTGTCTAATCACATGGTGTAGTCTCTGTATAATCGTATGGTGCAGTCTCTCTGTCTAATCACCTGGTTCAGTCTCTGTCCACTCACATGTTGCAGTCTCTGTGTAATCACAACTTGCAGTCTCTCTGTGTAATGACATGGTGCAGTCTCTCTGTGAAATCACATGATTCATTCTCTGTATAATCACATGGTGCTGTCTCTGTGTAATCACATGGTGCAGTCTCTGTCTAATCACATGGTGCAGTCTCTGTCTAATCACATGGTGTAGTCTCTCTGTGTAATCACATGGTGCAGTCTCTCTGCAATCACATGGTGTAGTCTCTGTGTAATCACATGGTGCAGTCACTGTGCAATCCACATTGTGCAGTCTCTCTGTGTGATCACATGGTGCAGTCTCTGTGAAAGCACATGACGCAGTCTCTCTGTGTAATCACCTGGTGCAGTCTCTGTGTAATCACATGGTGCAATCTCTGTGTAATCACAAGTTGCAGTCTCTCTGTGTAATGACATGGTGCAGTCGCTGTGTAATCACATGGTGCAGTCTCTCTGTGAAATCACATGATGCATTCTCTGTATAAACACTTGGTGCTGTCTCTGTGTAATGACATGGTGCAGTCTCTCTGTGAAATCACATGATGCATTCTCTGTATAATCACATGGTGCAGTCTCTCTGTGTAATCACAAGGTGAAGTCTATGTGTAATTACATGGTGCAATCATTGTGTAATCATATGCTGATGTCCCTTTGAAAGCACATGTTGCAGTCTCTCTGTCAAAATAATATTGTGTAGTCTCTGTGTGTAATCACGGATAAGTCTCTTTGCATATTCACATGTACAGTCTGTGTGTTTAATCACGTGGTGCAGTCTCTCTGTGTAATCACAAGGTGCAGTCTCTGTATAATCATATGGTGCGGTCTCTCTGTGTACTCACTTGGTGCAATATCTGAAGAATCACATGGTGCAGTCTTTCTGTGTAATCACATGGTGATGTCTCTGTGTAATCACATGGTGCTGTCTCTGTGTAATGACATGGTGCAGTCTCTCTGTGAAATCACATGATGCATTCTCTGTATAATCACATGGTGCAGTCTCTCTGTGTAATCACAAGGTGAAGTCTATGTGTAATTACATGGTGCAATCATTGTGTAATCATATGCTGATGTCCCTTTGAAAGCACATGTTGCAGTCTCTCTGTCAAAATAATATTGTGTAGTCTCTGTGTGTAATCACGGATCAGTCTCTTTGCATATTCACATGTACGGTCTGTGTGTATAATCACGTGGTGCAGTCTCTCTGTGTAATCACAAGGTGCAGTCTCTGTATAATCATATGGTGCGGTCTCTCTGTGTACTCACTTGGTGCAATATCTGAAGAATCACATGGTGCAGTCTTTCTGTGTAATCACATGGTGATGTCTCTGTGTAATCACATGGTGATGTCTCTGTGTAATCACATGGTGCAGTCTCTCTTGTGATCACATGGTGCACTCTCTGAGTAATCACATGATTCATTATTAGTGTAACCACATGGTGCGTTCTCTCTGTGTAATCACATGGTGCAGTCTCTGTGTAATCACATGATTCATTCTTTGTGTAACCACATGGTGCAGTCTCTCTGTGTAATCACATGGTGCATTCTCTCTGTGTAATCACATGGTGCAGTCTCTCCGTGTGATCACATGCTGCACACTCTGAGTAATCACATGATTCATTATTAGTGTAACCACATGGTGCGTTCTCTCTGTGTAATCACATGGTGCAGTCTCTGTGTAATCACATGATTCATTCTTTGTGTAACCACATGTTGCAGTCTCTCTGTGTAATCACATGGTGCATTCTCTGTCTAATCACATGGTGCAGTCGCTGTGGAATCACATGATGCAGTCTCTGTGTAATCACATGGTGTAGTCTCTGAGGAATCACATGGTGCAGTCTCTGTCTAATCACATGGTGTAGTCTCTGTGGAATCACATGGTGCAGTCTCTGTTTAATCACATGTTGCAGTCTCTGTCTAATCACATGGTGTAGTCTCTGTGGAATCACATGGTGCAGTCTCTCTGTGTAATTACATGGTGCAATCTCTGTGTAATCACATGGTGCAGTCTCTCTGTAATCACATGGTGCAGTCTCTGTTTAATCACATGGTGCAGTCTCTGTCTAATCACATGGTGCAGTCCCTGTGTAATCACTTGGTGCAGTCTCTCTGCATAATCACATGGTGCAGTCTCTCTGTGTAATCACATGGTGCAGTCTCTCTGTGTAATCACATGGTGCAGTCTCTGTGTAATCACATGGTGCAGTCTCTCTGCATAATCACATGGTGCAGTCTCTCTGTGTAATCACATGGTGCAGTCTCTCTGCATAATCACATGGTGCAGTCTCTCTGTGTAATCACATGGTGCAGTCTCTCTGTGTAATCACATGGTGCAGTCTCTGTCTAATCACATGGTGCAATCTCTGTGTAATCACATGGTGCAGTCTCTGTGTAATCACATGGTGCAGTCTCTCTGCATAATCACATGGTGCAATCTCTCTGTGTAACCACATGGTGCAGTCTGTGTAATCACATGGTGCAGTCTCTGTGAAAGCACATGGTGCAGACTCTCTTTGTAATCATGTGGTGCAGTCTCTGTGTAATCACATGGTGCAGTCTCTGTGAAAGCACATGCATCAGTCTCTGAGTAATCACATGTTGCAGTCTGTGTAATCACATAGTGCAGTCTTTGTGAAATCACAAGGTGCAGTCTCTGTGTAATCACCTGGTGCACTCGCTGTGAAATCACATGGTGCAGGCTCTGTGAAATCACAAGGGGCACTCTCTGTGTAATCACATGGTGCAGTCTCTATGAAATCACATGGTGCAGTCTCTGTGAAATCACAAGGGGCAGTCTCTGTCTAATCACCTGGTGCAATCTCTGTGTAATCATCTGGTGTAGTCTCTGTGTAATCACATGATGCAGTCTCTGTGAAATCACAAGGTGCAGTTTCTGTGTAATCACCTGGTGCAGCCTCTGTGTAATCACATGGAGCAGCCTCTGTGAAATCACAAGATGCAGTCTCTGTGTAATCACATGGTGGAGTCTCTGTGAAATCACAAGGTGCAGTCTCTGTGTAATCACATGGAGCTGTCTCTGTGTAATCACATGGTGCAGTCTCTCTGTATTCACATGGTGCTGTCTCTGTGTCTAATTACATGGTGCAGTCTCTCTGTAATCACATGGTGTGGTCTCTTTAAAATCACATGGTGCAGTCTGACTGTAATCACACAGTGCAGTCTCTCTGTGTAATCACATGGTGCAGTCCCTGTGTAATTACATGGTGCAGTCTCTGTGTAATCACATGGTGCAGTCTCTGTGTAATCACATGGTGCAGTCTCTGTGTAATCACATGGTGCAGTCTCTGTGTAATCACATGGTGCAGTCTCTCTGTGTAATCACATGGTGCAGTCTCTGTGTAATCACATGGTGCAGTCTCTCTGTGTAATCACATGGTGCAGTCTCTGTGTAATCACATGGTGCAGTCTCTGTGTAATCACATGGTGCAGTCTCTGTGTAATCACATGGTGCAGTCTCTGTGTAATCACATGGTGCAGTCTCTGTGTAATCACATGGTGCAGTCTCTGTGTAATCACATGGTGCAGTCTCTGCGAAAGCACATGGTGCAGTCTCTGTGTAATCACATGGTGCAGTCTCAGTCTAATCACATGGTGCAGTCTCTGTGTAATCACATGGTGCAGTCTCTGTGAAAGCACATGGTGCAGTCTCAGTCTAATCACATGGTGCAGTCTCTCTGTGTAATCACATGGTGCAGTCTCTGTGTAATCACATGGTGCAGTCTCTCTGTGTAATCACATGGTGCAGTCTGTGTAATCACATGATTCATTCTTCATGTAACCACATGGTGCCATCTCTCTGTGTAATCACATGGTGCAGTCTGTGTAATCACATGATTCATTCTTCATGTAACCACATGGTGCAGTCTCTCTGTGTAATCACATGGTGCAGTCAATGTAATCACATGATTCATTCTTTGTGTAACCACATGGTGCAGTCTCTGTCTAATCACATGGTGTAGTCACTGTGGAATCACATGGTGCAGTCTCTCTGTGTAATCACATGGTGCATTCTCTGTCTAATCACCTGGTGCAGTCTCTCTGCATAATCACATGGTGCAGTCTCTCTGTGTAATCACATGGTGCAGTCTCTGTGAAATCATATGGTGCACTCTCTGAGAAATCACATGATTCATTATTAGTGTAACCACACGGTGCAGTCTCTCTGTGTAATCACATGGTGCAGTATCTGTGCAATCACATGGTGTAGTCTCGGTGTAATCACATGTTGCAGTCTCTGTGTAATCACATGGTGCAGTCTCTGTGTAATCACATGATTCATTCTTGTTGTAACCACATGGTGCAGTCTCGGTATAATCACATGGTGCAGTCTCAGTGTAATCACATGTTGCAGTCTGTGTAATCACATGATTCATTCTTCGTGTAACCACATGGTGCAGTCTCTGTGTAATCACATGGTGCAGTCTCTGTCTAATCACATGGTGTAGTCTCTGTGTAATCACATGGTGCAGTCTCTGTCTACTCACATGGTGCAATCTCTGTCTAATCACATGGTGCAGTTTCTGTGTAATCACATGGTGCCATCTCTGTCTAATCACATGGTGTAGTCTCTGTGGAATCACATGATGCAGTCTCTGTGAAATCACAAGGTGCAGTCTCTGTGTAATCACATGGTGCCGTCTCTCTGTGTAATCACATGGTGGAGTCTCTGTGGGATCACATGGTGCAGTCTCTCTGTGGAATCACATGGTGCACTCTCTGAGTAATCACATGGTGTAGTCTCTGTCTAATCACATGGTGCAGTCTGTCTGTGTAATCACATGGTGCAGTCTCTGTCTAATCACATGGTGCAGTCTCTGTGTAATCACATGGTGCAGTCTCTGTGTAATCACATGGTGCAGTCTCTGTGTAATCACATGGTGCAGTCTCTGTGTAATCACATGGTGCAGTCTCTGTGTAATCACATGGTGCAGTCTCTGTGTAATCACATGGTGCAGTCTCTGTGTAATCACATGGTGCAGTCTCTCTGTGTAATCACATGGTGCAGTCTCTGTGTAATCACATGGTGCAGTCTCTGTGTAATCACATGGTGCAGTCTCTCTGTGTAATCACATGGTGCAGTCTCTGTGTAATCACATGGTGCAGTCTCTGTGTAATCACATGGTGCAGTCTCTGTGTAATCACATGGTGCAGTCTCTGTGTAATCACATGGTGCAGTCTCTGTGTAATCACATGGTGCAGTCTCTGTGTAATCACATGGTGCAGTCTCTGTGGAATCACATGGTGTAGTCTCTCTGTGTAATCACATGGTGCAGTCTCTGTGTAATCACATGGTGTAGTCTCTCTGTGTAATCACATGGTGCAGTCTCTCTGTGTAATCACATGGTGCAGTCTCTCTGTGTAATCACATGGTGCAGTCTCTGTGGGATCACATGGTGCAGTCTCTCTGTCTAATCACATGGTTCAGTCTCTGTCTAATCACATGGTGCTGGCTCTGTCTAATCACATGGTGCAGTCTCTGTGTAATCACATGGTGCAGTCTCTCTGTGCAATCACATGGTGCAGTCTCTGTGCAATCACATGGTGCACTCTCTGAGTAATCACATGATTCATTATTCGTGTAACCACATGGTGCATTCTCTCTGTGTTATCACGTGGTGCAGTCTCTGTGTAACCACGTGGTGCAGTCTCTGTCTAATCACATGGAGCAGTCTCTGTCTAATCACATGGTGCAGTCTCTGTGGAATCACATGGTGCAGTCTCTGTGGAATCACCTGGTGCAGTCACTGTTTAATCACATGGTGCAGTCTCTCTGTGTAATCACATGGTGTAGTCTCTGTGTAATCACATGGTGCAGTCTCTGTGGAATCACATGGTGTAGTCTCTGTCTAATCACATGGTGCAGTCTCTCTGTGTAATCACATGGTGCAGTCTCTCTGTGTAATCACATGGTGCAGTCTCTGTGGGATCACATGGTGCAGTCTCTCTGTGTAATCACATGGTGCAGTCTCTGTGGAATCACATGGTGCAGTCTCTCTGTCTAATCACATGGTTCAGTCTCTGTCTAATCACATGGTGCTGGCTCTGTCTATTCACATGGTGCAGTCTCTGTGGAATCACATGGTGCAGTCTCTCTGTGTATTCACATGGTGCAGTCTCAGAGTAATCACATGATTCATTATTCGTGTAACCACATGGTGCAGTCTCTCTGTAATCACGTGGTGCAGTCTCTGTGCAATCACATGGTGCACTCTCTGAGTAATCACATGATTCATTATTCGTGTAACCACATGGTGCATTCTCTCTGTAATCACGTGGTGCAGTCTCTGTGTAACCACATGGTGCAGTCTCTGTCTAATCACATGGTGCCGTCTCTGTCTAATCACATGGTGCAGTCTCTGTCTAATCACATGGTGCCGTCTCTGTCTAATCACATGGTGCAGTCTCTGTCTAATCACATGGTGCAGTCTCTCTGTGTTATCACATGGTGCAGTCTCTCTGTAATCATATGGTGCAGTCTCTGTGTAATCACATGGTGCCGTCTCTGTCTAATCACATGGTGCAGTCTCTGAGGAATCACATGGAGCAGTCTCAGTCTAATCACATGGTGCAGTCTCTCTGTCTAATCACATGGTGCAGTCTCTGTGGAATCACATGGTGCAGTCTCTCTGTCTATTCACATGGTGCAATCTCTGTGCAATCACATGGTGCAGTCTCTGAGTAATCACATGATTCATTATTCGTGTAACCATATGGTGCAGTCTCTCTGTGTTATCACATGGTGCAGTCTCTCTGTAATCATGTGGTGCAGTCTCTGTGTAACCACATGGTGCAGTCTCTGTCTAATCACATGGTGCAGTCCCTGTCTAATCACATGGTGCAGTCTCTGTCTAATCACATGGTGCAGTCTCTGTCTAATCACATGGTGCAGTCTCTGTGGAATCACATGGAGCAGTCTCTGTCTAATCACATGGTGCAGTCTCTCTGTGTAATCACATGCTGCAGTCTCTGTGCAATCACATGGTGCACTCTCTGAGTAATCACATGATTCATTATTCGTGTAACCACATGGTACAGTCTCTCTTTGTTATCACATGGTGCAGTCTCTCTGTAATCATGTGGTGCAGTCTCTGTGTAATCACACGGTGCAGTCTCTGTGGAATCACATGGTGCAGTCTCTGTGGGATCACATGGTGCAGTCTCTCTGTGTAATCACATGGTGCCCTCTCTGTGCAATCACATGGTGCACTCTCTGAGTAATCACATGATTCATTATTCGTGTAACCACATGGTGCAGTCTCTCTGTGTTATCACATGGTGCAGTCTCTCTGTAATCACGTGGTGCAGTCTCTGTGTAACCACATGGTGCAGTCTCTGACTAATCACATGGTGCCGTCTCTGTCTAATCACATGGTGCAGTCTCTGTGTAATCACATGGTGCAGTCTCTGTCTAATCACATGGTGCACTCTCTCTGTGTAATCACATGGTGCAGTCTCTGTGTAATCACATGGTGCAGTCTCTGTGGAATCACATGGTGCACTCTCTGAGTAATCACATGATTCAGTATTCGTGTAACCACATGGTACAGTCTCTCTGTGTTATCACATGGTGCAGTCTCTCTGTAATCATGTGGTGCAATCTCTGTGTAATCACATGGTGCAGTCTCTGTGGAATCACATGGTGCAGTCTCTGTCTAATCACATGGTGTAGTCTCTGTGTAATCACATGGTGCAGTCTCTATGTAATCACATGGTGCAGTCTCTGTGTAATCACATGGTGCAGTCTCTGTGTAATCACATGGTGCAGTCTCTCTGTGTAATCACATGGTGCAGTCTCTCTGTGTAATCACATGGTGCAGTCTCTGTGTAATCACATGGTGCAGTCTCTGTGTAATCACATGGTGTAGTCTCTGTGTAATCACATGGTGCAGTCTCTGTATAATCACATGGTGCAGTCTCTGTGTAATCACATGGTGCAGTCTCTGTGTAATCACATGGTGCAGTCTCTGTCTAATCACATGGTGTAGTCTCTGTGTAATCACATGGTGCAGTCTCTGTGTAATCACATGGTGTAGTCTCTGTGTAATCACATGGTGCAGTCTCTGTATAATCACATGGTGCAGTCTCTCTGTGTAATCACATGGTGCAGTCTCTGTGTAATCACATGGTGCAGTCTCTGTGTAATCACATGGTGCAGTCTCTGTGTAATCACATGGTGCAGTCTCTGTCTAATCACATGGTGCAGTCTCTCTGTGTAATCACATGGTGCAGTCTCTGTGTAATCACATGGTGCAGTCTCTGTGTAATCACATGGTGCAGTCTCTCTGTGTAATCACATGGTGCAGTCTCTCTGTGTAATCACATGGTGCAGTCTCTGTGTAATCACATGGTGCAGTCTCTGTGTAATCACATGGTGCAGTCTCTGTGTAATCACATGGTGCAGTCTCTCTGTGTAATCACATGGTGCAGTCTCTGTGTAATCACATGGTGCAGTCTCTGTCTAATCACATGGTGCAGTCTCTCTGTGTAATCACATGGTGCAGTCTCTGTCTAATCACATGGTGCAGTCTCTCTGTGTAATCACATGGTGCAGTCTCTCTGTGTAATCACATGGTGCAGTCTCTCTGTGTAATCACATGGTGCAGTCTCTGTGTAATCACATGGTGCAGTCTCTCTGTGTAATCACATGGTGCAGTCTCTCTGTGTAATCACATGGTGCAGTCTCTGTGTAATCACATGGTGCAGTCTCTCTGTGTAATCACATGGTGCAGTCTCTGTGTAATCACATGGTGCAGTCTCTGTGTAATCACATGGTGCAGTCTCTCTGTGTAATCACATGGTGCAGTCTCTGTGTAATCACATGGTGCAGTCTCTGTGTAATCACATGGTGCAGTCTCTCTGTGTAATCACATGGTGCAGTCTCTGTGTAATCACATGGTGCAGTCTCTGTGTAATCACATGGTGCAGTCTCTCTGTGTAATCACATGGTGCAGTCTCTGTGTAATCACATGGTGCAGTCTCTGTGTAATCACATGGTGCAGTCTCTGTGTAATCACATGGTGCAGTCTCTGTGTAATCACATGGTGCAGTCTCTGTCTAATCACATGGTGCAGTCTCTGTGTAATCACATGGTGCAGTCTCTGTGTAATCACATGGTGCAGTCTCTGTGTAATCACATGGTGCAGTCTCTGTGTAATCACATGGTGCAGTCTCTGTGTAATCACATGGTGCAGTCTCTGTGTAATCACATGGTGCAGTCTCTGTGTAATCACATGGTGCAGTCTCTCTGTGTAATCACATGGTGCAGTCTCTGTCTAATCACATGGTGCAGTCTCTCTGTGTAATCACATGGTGCATTCTGTGTGTAATCACATGGTGTAGTCTCTGTGGAATCACATGGTGCAGTCTCTGTGTAATCACATGGTGCAGTCTCTGTGTAATCACATGGTGCAGTCTCTGTGTAATCACATGGTGCAGTCTCTCTGTGTAATCACATGGTGCAGTCTCTGTGGAATCACATGGTGCAGTCTCTGTGTAATCACATGGTGCAGTCTCTGTCTAATCACATGGTGCAGTCTCTGTCTAATCACATGGTGCAGTCTCTGTCGAATCACATGGTGCAGTCTCTCTGTGTAATCACATGGTGCAGTCTCTGTGTAATCACATGGTGCAGTCTCTGTGCAATCATATGGTGCAGTCTCTGTGTAATCACATGGTGCAGTCTCTGTGTAATCACATGGTGCAGTCTCTGTGCATTCATACGGTGCACTCTCTGAGAAATCACATGTTTCATTATTAGTGTAACCACATGGTGCAGTCTCTCTGTGTTATCACATGGTGCAGTCTCTGTGTAATCACATGGTGCAGTCTCTGTGTAATCACATGATTCATTCTTTGTGGAACCACATGGTGCAGTCTCTCTTTGTAATCACATGGTGCAGTCTGTGTAATCACATGATTCATTCTTCATGTAACCACATGGTGCCATCTCTCTGTGTAATCACATGGTGCAGTCTGTGTAATCACATGATTCATTCTTCATGTAACCACATGGTGCAGTCTCTCTGTGTAATCACATGGTGCAGTCAATGTAATCACATGATTCATTCTTTGTGTAACCACATGGTGCAGTCTCTGTCTAATCACATGGTGTAGTCACTGTGGAATCACATGGTGCAGTCTCTCTGTGTAATCACATGGTGCATTCTCTGTCTAATCACCTGGTGCAGTCTCTCTGCATAATCACATGGTGCAGTCTCTGTGTAATCACATGGTGCAGTCTCTGTGTAATCACATGGTGCAGTCTCTGTGTAATCACATGGTGCAGTCTCTGTGTAATCACATGGTGCAGTCTCTCTGTGTAATCACATGGTGCAGTCTCTGTGTAATCACATGGTGCAGTCTCTGTGTAATCACATGGTGCAGTCTCTGTGTAATCACATGGTGCAGTCTCTGTGTAATCACATGGTGCAGTCTCTGTGTAATCACATGGTGCAGTCTCTGTGTAATAACATGGTGCAGTCTCTGTGTAATCACATGTTGCAGTCTCTGTGTAATCACATGGTGCAGTCTCTGTGTAATCACATGGTGCAGTCTCTGTGTAATCACATGGTGCAGTCTCTGTGTAATCACATGGTGTAGTCTCTGTGTAATCACATGGTGCAGTCTCTGTCTAATCACATGGTGCAGTCTCTGTGTAATCACATGGTGCAGTCTCTGTGTAATCACATGGTGCAGTCTCTGTGTAATCACATGGTGTAGTCTCTGTGGAATCACATGATGCAGTCTCTGTGTAATCACAAGGTGCAGTCTCTGTGTAATCACATGGTGCCGTCTCTCTGTGTAATCACATGGTGCAGTCTCTGTGGGATCACATGGTGCAGTCTCTCTGTGGAATCACATGGTGCACTCTCTGAGTAATCACATGATTCATTATTCGTGTAACCACATGGTGCAGTCTCTCTGTGTTATCACATGGTGCAGTCTCTCTGTAATCACGTGGTGCAGTCTTTGTGTAACCACATGGTGCAGTCTCTGTCTAATCACATGGTACAGTCTCAGTTTAATCACATGGTGCCGTCTCTGTCTAATCACATGGTGCAGTCTCTCTGTGTAAACACATGGCGCAGTCTCTGTGGAATCACATGGAGCAGTCTCTGTCTAATCACATGGTGCAGTCTCTCTGTGTAATCACATGGTGCAGTCTCTGTGGAATCACATGGTGCACTCTCTGAGTAATCACATGGTGCAGTCTCTCTGTGTAATCACATGGTGCAGTCTCTGTGTAATCACATGGTGTAGTCTCTGTGTAATCACATGTGCAGTCTCTCTGTGTAATCACATGGTGCAGTCTCTGTGTAATCACATGGTGCAGTCTCTGTGTAATCACATGGTGCAGTCTCTGTGTAATCACATGGTGCAGTCTCTGTGTAATCACATGGTGCAGTCTCTCTGTGTAATCACATGGTGCAGTCTCTCTGTGTAATCACATGGTGCAGTCTCTCTGTGTAATCACATGGTGCAGTCTCTGTGTAATCACATGGTGCAGTCTCTGTGTAATCACATGGTGCAGTCTCTGTGTAATCACATGGTGCAGTCTCTCTGTGTAATCACATGGTGCAGTCTCTGTGTAATCACATGGTGCAGTCTCTCTGTGTAATCACATGGTGCAGTCTCTGTGTAATCACATGGTGCAGTCTCTGTGGAATCACATGGTGCAGTCTCTCTGTGTAATCACATGGTGCAGTCTCTGTGTAATCACATGGTGCAGTCTCTCTGTGTAATCACATGGTGCAGTCTCTGTGTAATCACATGGTGCAGTCTCTGTGTAATCACATGGTGCAGTCTCTGTGTAATCACATGGTGCAGTCTCTGTGTAATCACATGGTGCAGTCTCTGTGTAATCACATGGTGCAGTCTCTCTGTGTAATCACATGGTGCAGTCTCTGTGTAATCACATGGTGTAGTCTCTGTGTAATCACATGGTGCAGTCTCTCTGTGTAATCACATGGTGCAGTCTCTCTGTGTAATCACATGGTGCAGTCTCTGTGTAATCACATGGTGCAGTCTCTGTGTAATCACATGGTGCAGTCTCTGTGTAATCACATGGTGCAGTCTCTGTGTAATCACATGGTGCAGTCTCTGTGTAATCACATGGTGCAGTCTCTGTGTAATCACATGGTGCAGTCTCTGTGTAATCACATGGTGCAGTCTCTGTGTAATCACATGGTGCAGTCTCTCTGTGTAATCACATGGTGCAGTCTCTGTGTAATCACATGGTGCAGTCTCTGTGTAATCACATGGTGCAGTCTCTCTGTGTAATCACATGGTGCAGTCTCTGTGTAATCACATGGTGCAGTCTCTCTGTGTAATCACATGGTGCAGTCTCTGTGTAATCACATGGTGCAGTCTCTGTGTAATCACATGGTGCAGTCTCTCTGTGTAATCACATGGTGCAGTCTCTGTGTAATCACATGGTGCAGTCTCTGTGTAATCACATGGTGCAGTCTCTCTGTGTAATCACATGGTGCAGTCTCTCTGTGTAATCACATGGTGCAGTCTCTGTGTAATCACATGGTGCAGTCTCTGTGTAATCACATGGTGCAGTCTCTGTGTAATCACATGGTGCAGTCTCTCTGTGTAATCACATGGTGCAGTCTCTGTGTAATCACATGGTGCAGTCTCTGTGTAATCACATGGTGCAGTCTCTCTGTGTAATCACATGGTGCAGTCTCTGTGTAATCACATGGTGCAGTCTCTCTGTGTAATCACATGGTGCAGTCTCTCTGTGTAATCACATGGTGCAGTCTCTCTGTGTAATCACATGGTGCAGTCTCTCTGTGTAATCACATGGTGCAGTCTCTCTGTGTAATCACATGGTGCAGTCTCTCTGTGTAATCACATGGTGCAGTCTCTGTGTAATCACATGGTGCAGTCTCTCTGTGTAATCACATGGTGCAGTCTCTGTGTAATCACATGGTGCAGTCTCTGTGTAATCACATGGTGCAGTCTCTCTGTGTAATCACATGGTGCAGTCTCTGTGTAATCACATGGTGCAGTCTCTGTGTAATCACATGGTGCAGTCTCTCTGTGTAATCACATGGTGCAGTCTCTGTGTAATCACATGGTGCAGTCTCTGTGTAATCACATGGTGCAGTCTCTGTGTAATCACATGGTGCAGTCTCTGTGTAATCACATGGTGCAGTCTCTCTGTGTAATCACATGGTGCAGTCTCTGTGTAATCACATGGTGCAGTCTCTGTGTAATCACATGTTGCAGTCTCTGTGTAATCACATGGTGCAGTCTCTGTGTAATCACATGGTGCAGTCTCTGTGTAATCACATGGTGCAGTCTCTGTGTAATCACATGGTGCAGTCTCTGTGTAATCACATGGTGCAGTCTCTTGGTGTAATCACATGGTGCAGTCTCTGTGTAATCACATGGTGCAGTCTCTGTCTAATCACATGGTGCAGTCTCTGTGTAATCACATGGTGCAGTCTCTCTGTGTAATCACATGGTGCAGTCTCTCTGTGTAATCACATGGTGCAGTCTCTGTGCAATCACATGGTGCAGTCTCTGTGTAATCACATGGTGCAGTCTCTGTGTAATCACATGGTGCAGTCTCTGTCTAATCACATGGTGCAGTCTCTGTGTAATCACATGGTGCAGTCTCTGTGTAATCACATGGTGCAGTCTCTGTGTAATCACATGGTGCAGTCTCTGTGTAATCACATGGTGCAGTCTCTCTGTGTAATCACATGGTGCAGTCTCTGTGTAATCACATGGTGCAGTCTCTCTGTGTAATCACATGGTGCAGTCTCTGTGTAATCACATGGTGCAGTCTCTGTGTAATCACATGGTGCAGTCTCTGTGTAATCACATGGTGCAGTCTCTGTGTAATCACATGGTGCAGTCTCTGTGTAATCACATGGTGCAGTCTCTGTGTAATCACATGGTGCAGTCTCTGTGTAATCACATGGTGCAGTCTCTCTGTGTAATCACATGGTGCAGTCTCTGTGTAATCACATGGTGCAGTCTCTGTGTAATCACATGGTGCAGTCTCTGTGTAATCACATGGTGCAGTCTCTGTGTAATCACATGGTGCAGTCTCTGTGTAATCACATGGTGCAGTCTCTGTGTAATCACATGGTGCAGTCTCTGTGTAATCACATGGTGCAGTCTCTGTGTAATCACATGGTGCAGTCTCTGTGTAATCACATGGTGCAGTCTCTGTGTAATCACATGGTGCAGTCTCTGTGTAATCACATGGTGCAGTCTCTGTGTAATCACATGGTGCAGTCTCTGTGTAATCACATGGTGCAGTCTCTGTGGAATCACATGGTGCAGTCTCTCTGTGTAATCACATGGTGCAGTCTCTGTGTAATCACATGGTGCAGTCTCTGTGTAATCACATGGTGCAGTCTCTCTGTGTAATCACATGGTGCAGTCTCTGTGTAATCACATGGTGCAGTCTCTGTGTAATCACATGGTGCAGTCTCTGTGTAATCACATGGTGCAGTCTCTCTGTGTAATCACATGGTTCAGCCTCTGTGTAATCACATGGTGCAGTCTCTGTGTAATCACATGGTGCAGTCTCTGTGTAATCACATGGTGCAGTCTCTGTGTAATCACATGGTGCAGTCTCTCTGTGTAATCACATGGTGCAGTCTCTGTGTAATCACATGGTGCAGTCTCTGTGTAATCACATGGTGCAGTCTCTGTGTAATCACATGGTGCAGTCTCTGTGTAATCACATGGTGCAGTCTCTGTGTAATCACATGGTGCAGTCTCTGTGTAATCACATGGTGCAGTCTCTGTGTAATCACATGGTGCAGTCTCTGTGTAATCACATGGTGCAGTCTCTGTGTAATCACATGGTGCAGTCTCTGTGTAATCACATGGTGCAGTCTCTGTGTAATCACATGGTGCAGTCTCTGTGTAATCACATGGTGCAGTCTCTGTGTAATCACATGGTGCAGTCTCTGTGTAATCACATGGTGCAGTCTCTCTGTGTAATCACATGGTGCAGTCTCTGTGTAATCACATGGTGCAGTCTCTCTGTGTAATCACATGGTGCAGTCTCTGTGTAATCACATGGTGCAGTCTCTGTGTAATCACATGGTGCAGTCTCTCTGTGTAATCACATGGTGCAGTCTCTGTGTAATCACATGGTGCAGTCTCTGTGTAATCACATGGTGCAGTCTCTGTCTAATCACATGGTGCAGTCTCTGTGTAATCACATGGTGCAGTCTCTGTCTAATCACATGGTGCAGTCTCTCTGTGTAATCACATGGTGCAGTCTCTGTGTAATCACATGGTGCAGTCTCTGTCTAATCACGTGGTGCAGTCTCTCTGTGTAATCACATGGTGCAGTCTCTGTGTAATCACATGGTGCAGTCTCTGTGTAATCACATGATTCATTATTATAACACATTATAACACAGTATCTCTGTATTATCACATGGTGCAGTCTCTCTGTAATCATGTGGTGCAGTCTCTGTGTAATCACACGGTGCAGTCTCTGTGGAATCACATGGTGCAGTCTCTGTGGGATCACATGGTGCAGTCTCTCTGTGTAATCACATGGTGCCCTCTCTGTGTAATCACATGGTGCAGTCTCTGTGTAATCACATGGTGCAGTCTCTGTGTAATCACATGGTGCAGTCTCTCTGTGTAATCACATGGTGCAGTCTCTGTGTAATCACATGGTGCAGTCTCTGTGTAATCACATGGTGCAGTCTCTGTGTAATCACATGGTGCAGTCTCTGTGTAATCACATGGTGCAGTCTCTGTGTAATCACATGGTGCAGTCTCTGTCTAATCACATGGTGCAGTCTCTCTGTGTAATCACATGGTGCAATCTCTGTGTAATCACATGGTGCAGTCTCTGTGTAATCACATGGTGCAGCCTCTCTGTGTAATCACATGGTGCAGTCTCTGTGTAATCACATGGTGCAGTCTCTGTGTAATCACATGGTGCAGTCTCTGTGTAATCACATGGTGCAGTCTCTGTGTAATCACATGGTGCAGTCTCTGTGTAATCACATGGTGCAGTCTCTGTCTAATCACATGGTGTAGTCTCTGTGTAATCACATGGTGCAGTCTCTGTGTAATCACATGGTGCAGTCTCTGTGTAATCACATGGTGCAGTCTCTGTGTAATCACATGGTGCAGTCTCTCTGTGTAATCACATGGTGCAGTCTCTGTGTAATCACATGGTGCAGTCTCTGTGTAATCACATGGTGCAGTCTCTGTGTAATCACATGGTGCAGTCTCTGTGTAATCACATGGTGCAGTCTCTGTGTAATCACATGGTGCAGTCTCTGTGTAATCACATGGTGCAGTCTCTGTGTAATCACATGGTGCAGTCTCTGTGTAATCACATGGTGCAGTCTCTGTGTAATCACATGGTGCAGTCTCTGTGTAATCACATGGTGCAGTCTCTGTGTAATCACATGGTGCAGTCTCTGTGTAATCACATGGTGCAGTCTCTCTGTGTAATCACATGGTGCAGTCTCTGTGTAATCACATGGTGCAGTCTCTCTGTGTAATCACATGGTGCAGTCTCTGTGTAATCACATGGTGCAGTCTCTGTGTAATCACATGGTGCAGTCTCTGTGTAATCACATGGTGCAGTCTCTGTGTAATCACATGGTGCAGTCTCTGTGTAATCACATGGTGCAGTCTCTGTGTAATCACATGGTGCAGTCTCTCTGTGTAATCACATGGTGCAGTCTCTGTGTAATCACATGGTGCAGTCTCTGTGTAATCACATGGTGCAGTCTCTGTGTAATCACATGGTGCAGTCTCTGTGTAATCACATGGTGCAGTCTCTGTGTAATCACATGGTGCAGTCTCTGTGTAATCACATGGTGCAGTCTCTGTGTAATCACATGGTGCAGTCTCTGTGTAATCACATGGTGCAGTCTCTGTGTAATCACATGGTGCAGTCTCTGTGTAATCACATGGTGCAGTCTCTGTGTAATCACATGGTGCAGTCTCTGTGTAATCACATGGTGCAGTCTCTGTGTAATCACATGGTGCAGTCTCTGTGTAATCACATGGTGCAGTCTCTGTGTAATCACATGGTGTAGTCTCTCTGTGTAATCACATGGTGCAGTCTCTGTCTAATCACATGGTGCAGTCTCTGTGGAATCACATGGTGCAGTCTCTCTGTCTATTCACATGGTGCAGTCTCTGAGTAATCACATGATTCATTATTCGTGTAACCATATGGTGCAGTCTCTCTGTGTTATCACATGGTGCAGTCTCTCTGTAATCATGTGGTGCAGTCTCTGTGTAACCACATGGTGCAGTCTCTGTCTAATCATATGGTGCAGTCTCAGTGTAATCACATGGTACAGTCTCTCTGTGTAATCACATGGTGCAGTCTCTGTGTAATCACATGCTGCAGTCTCTGTGAAATCACAAGGTGCAGTCTCTGTGTTATCACATGGTGCTGTCTCTGTAATCACATGATGCAGTCTCTGTATAATCACATGGTGCAGTCTCTCTGTAACTCTTTCGATTACAAACCCATTTCCATCTGTTTCTGATGAAGTTACATTGTTTCATAGTTTGGATCACTGTGTAATCACATGGTGCAGTCTCTGTGTAATCACATGGTGCAGTCTCTGTGTAATCACATGGTGCAGTCTCTGTGTAATCACTTGGTGCAGTCTCTGTGTAATCACATGGTGCTGTCTCTGTGCTAATCACATGGTGCAGTCTCTCTGTGTAATCACATGTGCAGTCTCTGTGTAATCACATGGTGCAGTCTCTGTGTAATCACATGGTGCAGTCTCTTGTAATCCACATGGTGCAGTCTCTGTGTAATCACATGGTGCAGTCCTCTGTGTAATCACATGGTGCAGTCCTCTCTGTGTAATCACATGGTTGCAGGTCTCTGTGTAATCACATGGTGCAGTCTCTCTGTGTAATCACATGTGCAGTCTCTCTGTGTAATCACATGGTGCAGTCTCTGTGTAATCACATGGTGCAGTCTCTGTGTAATCACATGGTGCAGTCTCTCTGTGTAATCACATGGTGCAGTCTCTGTGTAATCACATGGTGCAGTCTCTGTGTAATCACATGGTGCAGTCTCTGTGTAATCACATGGTGCAGTCTCTGTGTAATCACATGGTGCAGTCTCTGTGTAATCACATGTTGCAGTCTCTGTGTAATCACATGGTGCAGTCTCTGTGTAATCACATGGTGCAGTCTCTCTGTGTAATCACATGGTGCAGTCTCTGTGTAATCACATGGTGCAGTCTCTGTGTAATCACATGGTGCAGTCTCTGTGTAATCACATGGTGCAGTCTCTCTGTGTAATCACATGGTGCAGTCTCTGTGTAATCACATGGTGCAGTCTCTGTGTAATCACATGGTGCAGTCTCTGTGTAATCACATGGTGCAGTCTCTGTGTAATCACATGGTGCAGTCTCTGTGTAATCACATGGTGCAGTCTCTCTGTGTAATCACATGGTGCAGTCTCTGTGTAATCACATGATTCATTATTAGTGTAACCACATGGTGCAGTCTCTGTCTAATCACATGGTGTAGTCACTGTGGAATCACATGGTGCAGTCTCTCTGTGTAATCACATGGTGCATTCTCTGTCTAATCACCTGGTGCAGTCTCTCTGCATAATCACATGGTGCAGTCTCTCTGTGTAATCACATGGTGCAGTCTCTGTGAAATCATATGGTGCACTCTCTGAGAAATCACATGATTCATTATTAGTGTAACCACACGGTGCAGTCTCTCTGTGTAATCACATGGTGCAGTATCTGTGCAATCACATGGTGCAGTCTCGGTGTAATCACATGTTGCAGTCTCTGTGTAATCACATGGTGCAGTCTCTGTGTAATCACATGATTCATTCTTGTTGTAACCACATGGTGCAGTCTCGGTATAATCACATGGTGCAGTCTCAGTGTAATCACATGTTGCAGTCTGTGTAATCACATGATTCATTCTTCGTGTAACCACATGGTGCAGTCTCTGTGTAATCACATGGTGCAGTCTCTGTGTAATCACATGGTGCAGTCTCTCTGTGTAATCACATGGTGCAGTCTCTGTGTAATCACATGGTGCAGTCTCTGTGTAATCACATGGTGCAGTCTCTCTGTGTAATCACATGGTGCAGTCTCTGTGTAATCACATGGTGCAGTCTCTGTGTAATCACATGGTGCAGTCTCTCTGTGTAATCACATGTTGCAGTCTCTCTGTGTAATCACATGGTGCAGTCTCTGTGTAATCACATGGTGCAGTCTCTGTGTAATCACATGGTGCAGTCTCTGTGTAATCACATGGTGCAGTCTCTGTGTAATCACATGGTGCAGTCTCTGTGTAATCACATGGTGCAGTCTCTGTGCAACCACATGGTGCAGTCTCTGTCTAATCACATGGTGCAGTCTCTGTGTAATCACATGGTGCAGTCTCTCTGTGTAATCACATGGTGCAGTCTCTGTGGAATCACATGGTGTAGTCTCTGTCTAATCACATGGTGCAGTCTCTGTGTAATCACATGGTGCAGTCTCTCTGTGTAATCACATGGTGCAGTCTCTGTGGAATCACATGGTTCAGTCTCTGTCTAATCACATGGTGCTGGCTCTGTCTATTCACATGGTGCAATCTCTGTGTAATCACATGGTGCAGTCTCTGTGTAATCACATGGTGCAGTCTCTGTGTAATCACATGGTGCAATCTCTGTGTAATCACATGGTGCAGTCTCTGTGTAATCACATGGTGCAGTCTCTCTGTACAATCACATGGTGTAGTCTCTGTGTAATCACATGGTGTAGTCTCTGTGTAATCACATGGTGCAGTCTCTGTGTAATCACATGGTGCAGTCTCTGTGTAATCACATGGTGCAGTCTCTGTGTAATCACATGGTGCAGTCTCTGTGTAATCACATGGTGCAGTCTCTGTGTAATCACATGGTGCAGTCTCTGTGTAATCACATGGTGCAGTCTCTGTGTAATCACATGGTGCAGTCTCTGTGTAATCACATGGTGCAGTCTCTGTGTAATCACATGGTGCAGTCTCTGTGTAATCACATGGTGCAGTCTCTGTGTAATCACATGGTGCAGTCTCTGTGTAATCACATGGTGCAGTCTCTGTGTAATCACATGGTGCAGTCTCTGTGTAATCACATGGTGCAGTCTCTGTGTAATCACATGGTGCAGTCTCTGTGTAATCACATGGTGCAGTCTCTCTGTGTAATCACATGGTGCAGTCTCTGTGTAATCACATGGTGCAGTCTCTGTGTAATCACATGGTGCAGTCTCTGTGTAATCACATGGTGCAGTCTCTGTGTAATCACATGGTGCAGTCTCTGTGTAATCACATGGTGCAGTCTCTGTGTAATCACATGGTGCAGTCTCTGTGTAATCACATGGTGCAGTCTCTGTGTAATCACATGGTGCAGTCTCTGTGTAATCACATGGTGCAGTCTCTGTGTAATCACATGGTGCAGTCTCTGTGTAATCACATGGTGCAGTCTCTGTGTAATCACATGGTGCAGTCTCTGTGTAATCACATGGTGCAGTCTCTCTGTGTAATCACATGGTGCAGTCTCTGTGTAATCACATGGTGCAGTCTCTGTGTAATCACATGGTGCAGTCTCTGTGTAATCACATGGTGCAGTCTCTGTGTAATCACATGGTGCAGTCTCTGTGTAATCACATGGTGCAGTCTCTCTGTGTAATCACATGGTGCAGTCTCTGTGTAATCACATGGTGCAGTCTCTGTGTAATCACATGGTGCAGTCTCTGTGTAATCACATGGTGCAGTCTCTCTGTGTAATCACATGGTGCAGTCTCTGTGTAATCACATGGTGCAGTCTCTGTGTAATCACATGGTGCAGTCTCTGTGTAATCACATGGTGCAGTCTCTCTGTGTAATCACATGGTGCAGTCTCTCTGTGTAATCACATGGTGCAGTCTCTCTGTGTAATCACATGGTGCAGTCTCTGTGTAATCACATGGTGCAGTCTCTGTGTAATCACATGGTGCAGTCTCTGTGTAATCACATGGTGCAGTCTCTGTGTAATCACATGGTGCAGTCTCTGTGTAATCACATGGTGCAGTCTCTGTGTAATCACATGGTGCAGTCTCTCTGTGTAATCACATGGTGCAGTCTCTGTGTAATCACATGGTGCAGTCTCTGTGTAATCACATGGTGCAGTCTCTCTGTGTAATCACATGGTGCAGTCTCTGTGTAATCACATGGTGCAGTCTCTGTCTAATCACATGGTGCAGTCTCTCTGTCTAATCACATGGTGCAGTCTCTGTGTAATCACATGGTGCAGTCTCTGTGTAATCACATGGTGCAGTCTCTGTGTAATCACATAGTGTAGTCTCTGTGTAATCACATGGTGCAGTCTCTCTGTGTAATCACATGGTGCAGTCTCTGTGTAATCACATGGTGCAGTCTCTGTGTAATCACATGGTGTAGTCTCTGTGTAATCACATGGTGCAGTCTCTCTGTGTAATCACATGGTGCAGTCTCTCTGTAATCACATGGTGCAGTCTCTGTGTAATCACATGGTGCAGTCTCTGTGTAATCACATGGTGCAGTCTCTGTGTAATCACATGGTGCAGTCTCTGTGTAATCACATGGTGCAGTCTCTGTGTAATCACATGGTGCAGTCTCTCTGTGTAATCACATGGTGCAGTCTCTGTGTAATCACATGGTGCAGTCTCTGTGTAATCACATGGTGCAGTCTCTGTGTAATCACATGGTGCAGTCTCTGTGTAATCACATGGTGCAGTCTCTGTGTAATCACATGGTGCAGTCTCTGTGTAATCACATGGTGCAGTCTCTGTGTAATCACATGGTGCAGTCTCTGTGTAATCACATGGTGCAGTCTCTGTGTAATCACATGGTGCAGTCTCTGTGTAATCACATGGTGCAGTCTCTGTGTAATCACATGGTGCAGTCTCTGTGTAATCACATGGTGCAGTCTCTGTGTAATCACATGGTGCAGTCTCTCTGTGTAATCACATGGTGCAGTCTCTGTGTAATCACATGGTGCAGTCTCTGTGTAATCACATGGTGCAGTCTCTGTGTAATCACATGGTGCAGTCTCTGTGTAATCACATGGTGCAGTCTCTGTGTAATCACATGGTGCAGTCTCTGTGTAATCACATGGTGCAGTCTCTGTGTAATCACATGGTGCAGTCTCTGTGTAATCACATGGTGCAGTCTCTGTGTAATCACATGGTGCAGTCTCTGTGTAATCACATGGTGCAGTCTCTGTGTAATCACATGGTGCAGTCTCTGTGTAATCACATGGTGCAGTCTCTGTGTAATCACATGGTGCAGTCTCTCTGTGTAATCACATGGTGCAGTCTCTGTGTAATCACATGGTGCAGTCTCTGTGTAATCACATGGTGCAGTCTCTGTGTAATCACATGGTGCAGTCTCTGTGTAATCACATGGTGCAGTCTCTGTGTAATCACATGGTGCAGTCTCTGTGTAATCACATGGTGCAGTCTCTGTGTAATCACATGGTGCAGTCTCTGTGTAATCACATGGTGCAGTCTCTGTGTAATCACATGGTGCAGTCTCTGTGTAATCACATGGTGCAGTCTCTGTGTAATCACATGGTGCAGTCTCTGTGTAATCACATGGTGCAGTCTCTGTGTAATCACATGGTGCAGTCTCTGTGTAATCACATGGTGCAGTCTCTCTGTGTAATCACATGGTGCAGTCTCTCTGTGTAATCACATGGTGCAGTCTCTGTGTAATCACATGGTGCAGTCTCTGTGTAATCACATGGTGCAGTCTCTCTGTGTAATCACATGGTGCAGTCTCTGTGTAATCACATGGTGCAGTCTCTCTGTGTAATCACATGGTGCAGTCTCTGTGTAATCACATGGTGCAGTCTCTCTGTGTAATCACATGGTGCAGTCTCTCTGTGTAATCACATGGTGCAGTCTCTGTGTAATCACATGGTGCAGTCTCTGTGTAATCACATGGTGCAGTCTCTGTGTAATCACATGGTGCAGTCTCTGTGTAATCACATGGTGTAGTCTCTCTGTGTAATCACATGGTGCAGTCTCTGTGTAATCACATGGTGCAGTCTCTGTGTAATCACATGGTGCAGTCTCTCTGTGTAATCACATGGTGCAGTCTCTGTGTAATCACATGGTGTAGTCTCTGTGTAATCACATGGTGCAGTCTCTGTGTAATCACATGGTGCAGTCTCTCTGTGTAATCACATGGTGCAGTCTCTGTGTAATCACATGGTGCAGTCTCTCTGTGTAATCACATGGTGCAGTCTCTGTGTAATCACATGGTGCAGTCTCTGTGTAATCACATGGTGCAGTCTCTGTGTAATCACATGGTGCAGTCTCTGTGTAATCACATGGTGCAGTCTCTCTGTGTAATCACATGGTGCAGTCTCTGTGTAATCACATGGTGCAGTCTCTGTGTAATCACATGGTGCAGTCTCTGTGTAATCACATGGTGCAGTCTCTGTGTAATCACATGGTGCAGTCTCTGTGTAATCACATGGTGCAGTCTCTGTGTAATCACATGGTGCAGTCTCTCTGTGTAATCACATGGTGCAGTCTCTCTGTGTAATCACATGGTGCAGTCTCTGTGTAATCACATGGTGCAGTCTCTGTGTAATCACATGGTGCAGTCTCTCTGTGTAATCACATGGTGTAGTCTCTGTGTAATCACATGGTGCAGTCTCTGTGTAATCACATGGTGCAGTCTCTGTGTAATCACATGGTGCAGTCTCTGTGTAATCACATGGTGCAGTCTCTGTGTAATCACATGGTGCAGTCTCTCTGTGTAATCACATGGTGCAGTCTCTGTGTAATCACATGGTGCAGTCTCTCTGTGTAATCACATGGTGCAGTCTCTCTGTGTAATCACATGGTGCAGTCTCTGTGTAATCACATGGTGCAGTCTCTGTGTAATCACATGGTGCAGTCTCTGTGTAATCACATGGTGCAGTCTCTCTGTGTAATCACATGGTGCAGTCTCTGTGTAATCACATGGTGCAGTCTCTGTGGAATCACATGGTGCAGTCTCTGTGTAATCACATGGTGCAGTCTCTGTGTAATCACATGGTGCAGTCTCTGTGTAATCACATGGTGCAGTCTCTGTGTAATCACATGGTGCAGTCTCTCTGTGTAATCACATGGTGCAGTCTCTGTGTAATCACATGGTGCAGTCTCTGTGTAATCACATGGTGCAGTCTCTGTGTAATCACATGGTGCAGTCTCTGTGTAATCACATGGTGCAGTCTCTGTGTAATCACATGGTGCAGTCTCTGTGTAATCACATGGTGCAGTCTCTGTGTAATCACATGGTGCAGTCTCTGTGTAATCACATGGTGCAGTCTCTGTGTAATCACATGGTGCAGTCTCTGTGTAATCACATGGTGCAGTCTCTGTGTAATCACATGGTGCAGTCTCTGTGTAATCACATGGTGCAGTCTCTGTGTAATCACATGGTGCAGTCTCTGTGTAATCACATGGTGCAGTCTCTGTGTAATCACATGGTGCAGTCTCTGTCTAATCACATGGTGCAGTCTCTCTGTGTAATCACATGGTGCAGTCTCTGTGTAATCACATGGTGCAGTCTCTGTGTAATCACATGGTGCAGTCTCTGTGTAATCACATGGTGCAGTCTCTGTGTAATCACATGGTGCAGTCTCTGTGTAATCACATGGTGCAGTCTCTGTGTAATCACATGGTGCAGTCTCTCTGTGTAATCACATGGTGCAGTCTCTGTGTAATCACATGGTGCAGTCTCTGTGTAATCACATGGTGCAGTCTCTCTGTGTAATCACATGGTGCAGTCTCTGTGTAATCACATGGTGCAGTCTCTCTGTGTAATCACATGGTGCAGTCTCTGTGTAATCACATGGTGCAGTCTCTCTGTGTAATCACATGGTGCAGTCTCTCTGTGTAATCACATGGTGCAGTCTCTGTGTAATCACATGGTGCAGTCTCTGTGTAATCACATGTTGCAGTCTCTCTGTGTAATCACATGGTGCAGTCTCTCTGTGTAATCACATGGTGCAGTCTCTCTGTGTAATCACATGGTGCAGTCTCTCTGTCTAATCACATGGTGCAGTCTCTGTGTAATCACATGGTGCAGTCTCTCTGTGTAATCACATGGTGCAGTCTCTCTGTGTAATCACATGGTGCAGTCTCTGTGTAATCACATGGTGCAGTCTCTCTGTGTAATCACATGGTGCAGTCTCTGTGTAATCACATGGTGCAGTCTCTGTGTAATCACATGGTGCAGTCTCTGTGTAATCACATGGTGCAGTCTCTCTGTGTAATCACATGGTGCAGTCCTCTGTGTAATCACATGGTGCAGTCTCTGTGTAATCACATGGTGTAGTCTCTGTGCAGTCTCTGTGTAATCACATGGTGCAGTCTCTGTGTAATCACATGGTGCAGTCTCTGTGTAATCACATGGTGCAGTCTCTGTGTAATCACATGGTGCAGTCTCTGTGTAATCACATGGTGCAGTCTCTCTGTGTAATCACATGGTGCAGTCTCTGTGTAATCACATGGTGCAGTCTCTGTGTAATCACATGGTGCAGTCTCTGTGTAATCACATGGTGCAGTCTCTGTGTAATCACATGGTGTAGTCTCTGTGTAATCACATGGTGCAGTCTCTCTGTGTAATCACATGGTGCAGTCTCTGTGTAATCACATGGTGCAGTCTCTGTGTAATCACATGGTGCAGTCTCTGTGTAATCACATGGTGCAGTCTCTCTGTGTAATCACATGGTGCAGTCTCTCTGTGTAATCACATGGTGCAGTCTCTGTGTAATCACATGGTGCAGTCTCTGTGTAATCACATGGTGCAGTCTCTGTGTAATCACATGGTGCAGTCTCTGTGTAATCACATGGTGCAGTCTCTGTGTAATCACATGGTGCAGTCTCTGTGTAATCACATGGTGCAGTCTCTGTGTAATCACATGGTGCAGTCTCTGTGTAATCACATGGTGCAGTCTCTGTGTAATCACATGGTGCAGTCTCTGTGTAATCACATGGTGCAGTCTCTCTGTGTAATCACATGGTGCAGTCTCTGTGTAATCACATGGTGCAGTCTCTGTGTAATCACATGGTGCAGTCTCTCTGTGTAATCACATGGTGCAGTCTCTGTGTAATCACATGGTGCAGTCTCTGTGTAATCACATGGTGCAGTCTCTGTGTAATCACATGGTGCAGTCTCTGTCTAATCACATGGTGCAGTCTCTGTGTAATCACATGGTGCAGTCTCTCTGTGTAATCACATGGTGCAGTCTCTGTGTAATCACATGGTGCAGTCTCTGTGTAATCACATGGTGCAGTCTCTGTGTAATCACATGGTGCAGTCTCTGTGTAATCACATGGTGCAGTCCTCTGTGTAATCACATGGTGCAGTCTCTGTGTAATCACATGGTGCAGTCTCTGTGTAATCACATGGTGCAGTCTCTCTGTGTAATCACATGGTGCAGTCTCTCTGTGTAATCACATGGTGCAGTCTCTGTGTAATCACATGGTGCAGTCTCTGTGTAATCACATGGTGTAGTCTCTGTGTAATCACATGGTGTAGTCTCTGTGTAATCACATGGTGCAGTCTCTGTGTAATCACATGGTGTAGTCTCTGTGTAATCACATGGTGCAGTCTCTGTCTAATCACATGGTGCAGTCTCTGTGTAATCACATGGTGCAGTCTCTCTGTGTAATCACATGGTGCAGTCTCTGTGTAATCACATGGTGCAGTCTCTGTGTAATCACATGGTGCAGTCTCTGTGTAATCACATGGTGCAGTCTCTGTGTAATCACATGGTGCAGTCTCTGTGTAATCACATGGTGCAGTCTCTGTGTAATCACATGGTGCAGTCTCTGTGTAATCACATGGTGCAGTCTCTCTGTGTAATCACATGGTGCAGTCTCTGTGTAATCACATGGTGCAGTCTCTGTGTAATCACATGGTGCAGTCTCTGTGTAATCACATGGTGCAGTCTCTCTGTGTAATCACATGGTGCAGTCTCTGTGTAATCACATGGTGCAGTCTCTATGTAATCACATGGTGTAGTCTCTGTGTAATCACATGGTGCAGTCTCTGTGTAATCACATGGTGCAGTCTCTCTGTGTAATCACATGGTGCAGTCTCTGTGTAATCACATGGTGCAGTCTCTGTGTAATCACATGGTGCAGTCTCTGTGTAATCACATGGTGCAGTCTCTCTGTGTAATCACTTGGTGCAGTCTCTGTGTAATCACATGGTGCAGTCTCTGTGTAATCACATGGTGCAGTCTCTCTGTGTAATCACATGGTGCAGTCTCTGTGTAATCACATGGTGCAGTCTCTGTGTAATCACATGGTGCAGTCTCTGTGTAATCACATGGTGCAGTCTCTGTGTAATCACATGGTGCAGTCTCTGTGTAATCACATGGTGCAGTCTCTGTGTAATCACATGGTGCAGTCTCTGTGTAATCACATGGTGCAGTCTCTGTGTAATCACATGGTGCAGTCTCTCTGTGTAATCACATGGTGTAGTCTCTGTGTAATCACATGGTGCAGTCTCTCTGTGTAATCACATGGTGCAGTCTCTGTGTAATCACATGGTGCAGTCTCTCTGTGTAATCACATGGTGCAGTCTCTGTGTAATCACATGGTGCAGTCTCTGTGTAATCACATGGTGCAGTCTCTGTGTAATCACATGGTGCAGTCTCTGTGTAATCACATGGTGCAGTCTCTGTGTAATCACATGGTGCAGTCTCTCTGTGTAATCACATGGTGCAGTCTCTGTGTAATCACATGGTGCAGTCTCTGTGTAATCACATGGTGCAGTCTCTGTGTAATCACATGGTGCAGTCTCTGTGTAATCACATGGTGCAGTCTCTCTGTGTAATCACATGGTGCAGTCTCTGTGTAATCACATGGTGCAGTCTCTGTGTAATCACATGGTGCAGTCTCTGTGTAATCACATGGTGCAGTCTCTCTGTGTAATCACATGGTGCAGTCTCTCTGTGTAATCACATGGTGCAGTCTCTGTGTAATCACATGGTGCAGTCTCTGTGTAATCACATGGTGCAGTCTCTGTGTAATCACATGGTGCAGTCTCTGTGTAATCACATGGTGCAGTCTCTGTGTAATCACATGGTGCAGTCTCTGTGTAATCACATGTTGCAGTCTCTCTGTCTAATCACATGGTGCAGTCTCTGTGTAATCACATGGTGCAGTCTCTGTGTAATCACATGGTGCAGTCTCTGTGTAATCACATGGTGCAGTCTCTGTGTAATCACATGGTGCAGTCTCTGTGTAATCACATGGTGCAGTCTCTGTGTAATCACATGGTGCAGTCTCTGTCTAATCACATGGTGCAGTCTCTGTGTAATCACATGGTGCAGTCTCTGTGTAATCACATGGTGCAGTCTCTCTGTGTAATCACATGGTGCAGTCTCTGTGTAATCACATGGTGCAGTCTCTGTGTAATCACATGGTGCAGTCTCTCTGTGTAATCACATGGTGCAGTCTCTCTGTGTAATCACATGGTGCAGTCTCTGTGTAATCACATGGTGCAGTCTCTGTGTAATCACATGGTGCAGTCTCTGTGTAATCACATGGTGCAGTCTCTGTGTAATCACATGGTGCAGTCTCTGTGTAATCACATGGTGCAGTCTCTCTGTGTAATCACATGGTGCAGTCTCTGTGTAATCACATGGTGCTGTCTCTCTGTGTAATCACATGGTGCAGTCTCTGTGTAACCACATGGTGCAGTCTCTCTGTGTAATCACGTGATGCAGTCTCTGTGTAATCACGTGGTGCAGTCTCTGTGAAATCACAAGGTGCAGTTTCTGTGTTATCACATGGTGCTTTCTCTGTAATCACATGATGCAGTCTCTGTATAATCACATGGTGCAGTCTCTCTGTAACTCTTTCGATTACAAACCCATTTCCATCTGTTTCAGATGAAGTTACATTGTTTCATAGTTTGCCATTGTGAGATTTGAACTCATGATTTTGGGGTTACAAGCCCAGTACCATAACCACTTGGCTACTTAGGCCAAGCAACCTCCCTTTGAAATTCCATGGTGCAGATTCCCTGTTTAATCACATGGTGGAGTATCTCTCTATAATCACATGGTGCAGTATCTCTGTATAAGCACATGGTGCAGTCTCTCTGTGTAATCACATGGTGCCGTCTCTGTCTAATCACATGGTGCCATCTCTGTCTAATCACATGGTGCAGTCTCTGTGGAATCACATGGTGCAGTCTCTGTGTAATCACATGGTGCCGTCTCTGTCTAATCACATGGTGCAGTCTCTGTGGAATCACATGGTGCAGTCTCTGTCTAATCACATGGTGCAGTCTCTGTCTAATCACATGGTGCAGTCTCTCTGTCTAATCACATGGTGCAGTCTCTGTGTAATCACATGGTGCAGTCTCTGTCTAATCACATGGTGCAGTCTCTGTGTAATCACATGGTGCAGTCTCTGTCTAATCACATGGTGCAGTCTCTGTGGAATCACATGGTGCAGTCTCTGTCTAATCACATGGTGCAGTCTCTCTGTGTAATCACATGGTGCAGTCTCTGTGGAATCACATGGTGCAGTCTCTGTCTAATCACATGGTGCAGTCTCTGTGGAATCACATGGAGCAGTCTCTGTCTAATCACATGGTGCAGTCTCTGTGTAATCACATGTTGCAGTCTTCGTGTAATCACATGGTGCAGTCTCTCTTGTTATCACATGGTGCAGCCTCTGTGTAATCACATGGTGCAGTCTCTGTGTAATCACATGGTGCAGTCTCTCTGTGTAATCACATGGTGCAGTCTCTGTGTAATCACATGGTGCAGTCTCTGTGTAATCACATGGTGCAGTCTCTCTGTGTAATCACATGGTGCAGTCTCTGTGTAATCACATGGTGCAGTCTCTCTGTGTAATCACATGGTGCAGTCTCTGTGTAATCACATGGTGCAGTCTCTGTGTAATCACATGGTGCAGTCTCTGTGGAATCACATGGTGCAGTCTCTGTGTAATCACATGGTGCAGTCTCTGTCTAATCACATGGTGCAGTCTCTCTGTCTAATCACATGGTGCAGTCTCTGTGTAATCACATGGTGCAGTCTCTGTCTAATCACATGGTGCAGTCTCTGTGTAATCACATGGTGCAGTCTCTGTGTAATCACATGGTGCAGTCTCTGTGTAATCACATGGTGCAGTCTCTGTGTAATCACATGGTGCAGTCTCTGTCTAATCACATGGTGCAGTCTCTCTGTGTAATCACATGTTACAGTCTCTCTGTATAATCACATGGTGCAGTCTCTGTGTAATCACATGGTGCAGTCTCTGTCTAATCACATGGTGCAGTCTCTGTCTAATCACATGGTGCAGTCTCTGTGTAATCACATGGAGCAGTCTCTGTGGAATCACATGGTGCAGTCTCTGTATAATCACATGATGCAGTCTCTGTATAATCACATGATGCAGTCTCTCTGTAACTCTTTCGATTACAAACCCATTTCCATCTGTTTCTGATGAAGTTACATTGTTTCATAGTTTGCCATTGTGAGATTTGAACTCATGATTTTGGGGTTACAAGCCCAGTACCATAACCACTTGGCTATTTAGGCCAAGCAACCTCCCTTTGAAATTCCATGGTGCAGATTCCCTGTTTAATCACATGGTGGAGTATCTCTCTATAATCACATGGTGCAGTATCTCTGTATAAGCACATGGTGCAGTCTCTCTGTGTAATCATGTGGTGCCGTCTCAGTCTAATCACATGGTGCAGTCTCTGTCTAATCACATGGTGCTGTCTCTGTCTAATCACATGGTGCAGTCTCTGTGGAATCACATGGTGCAGTCTCTGTCTTATCACATGGTGCAGTCTCTCTGTGTAATCACATGGTGCAGTCTCTGTATAATCACATGGTGCTGGCTCTGTCTAATCACATGGTGCAGTCTCTGTGGAATCACATGGTGCATTCTCCCTGTGTATTCACATGGTGCAGTCTCTGTGCAATCACATGGTGCAGTCTCTGAGTAATCACATGATTCATTATTCGTGTAACTACATGGTGCAGTCTCTCTGTGTTATCACATGGTGCAGTCTCTCTGTAATCATGTGGTGCAGTCTCTGTGCAACCACATGGTGCAGTCTCTGTCTAATCACATGGTGCAGTCTCTCTGTGTAATCACATGGTGCAGTCTCTGTGGAATCACATGGAGCAGTCTCTGTCTAATCACATGGTGCAGTCTCTCTGTGGAATCACATGGTGCACTCTCTTAGTAATCACATGAATCATTATTCGTGTAACCGCATGGTACAGTCTCTCTGTGTAACCACATGGTGCAGTCTCTATCTGTAATCACGTGGTGCAGTCTCTGTGTAATCACATGATGCAGTCTCTCTGTAACTCTTTCGATTACAAACCCATTTCCATCTGTTTCAGATGAAGTTACATTGTTTCATAGTTTGCCATTGTGAGATTTGAACTCATGATTTTGGGGTTACAAGCCCAGTACCATAACCACTTGGCTATTTAGGCCAAGCAACCTCCCTTTGAAATTCCATGGGGCAGATTCCCTGTTTAATCACATGGTGGAGTATCTCTCTATAATCACATGGTGCAGTATCTCTGTATAAGCACATGGTGCAGTCTCTCTGTGTAATCACATGGTGCCGCCTCTGTCTAATCACATGGTGCAGTCTCTGTCTAATCACAGGGTGCAGTCTCTGTCTAATCACATGGTGCCGTCTCTGTCTAATCACATGGTGCAGTCTCAGTCTAATCACATGGTGCAGTCTCTGTCTAATCACATGGTGCAGTCTCTGTCTAATCACATGGTGCAGTCCCAGTCTAATCACATGGTGCCGTCTCTGTCTAATCACATGGTGCAGTCTCTGTGTTATCACATGGTGCAGTCTCTGTCTAATCACATGGTGCAGTCTCTGTCTAATCACACGATGCCGTCTCTGTCTAATCACATGGTGCAGTCTCAGTCTAATCACATGGTGCAGTCTCTGTCTAATCACATGGTGCCGTCTCTGTCTAATCACATGGTGCATTCTCTGTGGAATCACATGGTGCAGTCTCTGTCTAATCACATGGTGCAGTGTCTCTGAGGAATCACATGGTGCAGTCTCTCTGTGTAATCACATGGTGCAGTCTCTGTCTAATCACATGGTGCAGTCTCTCTGTGTAATCACATGGTGCAGTCTCTGTGGGATCACATGGTGCAGTTTCTGAGTAATCACATGATTCCTTATTCTTGTAACCACATGGTACAGTCTCTCTGTGTTATCACATGGTGCAGTCTCTGTGGAATCACATGGTGCAGTCTCTGTGTAATCACATGGTTCAGTCTCTGTCTAATCACATGGTGCAGTCTCTCTGTAATCACATGGTGCAGTCTCTGTGGAATCACATGGTGCACTCTCTGAGTAATCACATGATTCATTATTCGTGTAACCACATGGTGCAGTCTCTCTGTAATCATGTGGTGCAGTCTCTGTGTAACCACATGGTGCCGTCTCTGTCTAATCACATGGTGCAGTCTCTGTCTAATCATATGGTGCAGTCTCTGTGTAATCACATGGTGCAGTCTCTGTGTAATCACATGGTGCAGTCTCTGTGTAATCACATGGTGCAGTCTCTGTGTAATCACATGGTGCAGTCTCTGTGTAATCACATGCTGCAGTTTCTGTGACAAGGTGCAGTTTCTGTGTTATCACATGGTGCTGTCTCTGTAATGACATGATGAAGTCTCTGTATAATCACATGGTGCAGTCTCTCTTTTAATCTTTCGATTACAAACCCATTTCCATCTGTTTCTGATGAAGTTACATTGTTTCGTAGCATGCCATTGTGAGATTTGAACTCATGATCTTGGGGTTACAAGTCCAGTTCCATAACCACTTGGCTACTTAGGCCAAGCAACCTCCCTTTGAAATTACATGGTGCAGATTCCCTGTTTAATCACATGGTGGAGTATCTCTCTATAATCACATGGTGCAGTCTCTGTCTAATCACATGGTGCAGTCTCGTGTAATCACATGGTGCATTCCCTCTGTCTAATCACCTGGTGCAGTCCCTGTGCAAGCACATGGTGGAGTCTCTCTGTAATCACATGTTGCCGTCTCTGTGTGTTATCACATGGTGTACTCTCTGTCTAATCACATGTTGCAGTATCTGTGTAATCAGATGGGGCCATCCCTCATAATCACATGCTGCAGTCTCTCTGTGTAATTACAAGGTGCAGTCTCTGTATAATCACATGGTGCGGTCTCTCTGTGTAATCACATGGTGCAGTCTCTGAGAATCACATGGTGCAGTCTCTGTGTAATCACATGGTGCAGTCTCTGTGTAATCACATGGCTGCAGTCTCTGTGTAATCACATGTTGCAGTCTCTCTGTCAAAACACATGGTGTAGTCTCTGTGTAATCACATGGTGCAGCTCTCTGTGTAATCACATGGTGCAGTCTTCTGTGTAATCACATGGTGCAGTCTCTGTGTAAAACATGGTGTAGTCTCTCTGTGTAATCACATGGTGCAGTCTCTCTGTGTAATCACAAGGTGCAGTCTCTGTGTAATCACATGGTGCGTCTCTCTGTTTACTCACTGGTGCAGTCTCTGAGAATCACATGGTGCAGTCTTTCTGTGTAATCACATGGTGATGTCTCTGTGTAATCACATGGTGCAGTCTCTATGTAATCACATGGTGTAGTCTCTGTGTAATCACATGGTGCAGTCTCTGTATAATCACATGATTCATTATTCGTGTAACCACATGGTGCAGTCTCTCTGTGTTATCACATGGTGCAGTCCCTCTGTAATCATGTGGTGCAGTCTCTGTGTAATCACATGGTGCAGTCTCTGTGGAATCACATGGTGCAGTCTCTGTCTTATCACATGGTGCAGTCCCTCTGTAATCATGTGGTGCAGTCTCTGTGTAATCACATGGTGCAGTCTCTGTATAATCACATGGTGCTGGTTCTGTCTAATCACATGGTGCAGTCTCTGTGGAATCACATGGTGCAGTCTCTCTGTGTATTCACATGGTGCAGTCTCTGTGCAATCACATGGTGCAGTCTCTGTGTAATCACATGGTGCTGGCTCTGTCTAATCACATGGTGCAGTCTCTGTGGAATCACATGGTGCAGTCTCTCTGTGTAATCACATGATTCATTCTTCGTGTAACCACATGGTGCAGTCTCTCTGTGTAATCACATGGTGCAGTCTCTGTGCAATCACATGGTGCACTCTCTGAGTAATCACATGATTCATTATTCGTGTAACCACATGGTACAGTCTCTCTGTGTTATCACATGGTGCAGTCTCTCTGTAATCATGTGGTGCAGTCTCTGTGGAATCACATGGTGCAGTCTCTGTCTAATCACATGGTGCAGTCTCTGTGGAATCAAATGATGCAGTCTCTGAGGAATTGCATGGTGCAGTCTCTATGGAATCACATGGTGCAGTCTCTGTCAAATCACATAGTGCAGTCTTTGTCGAATCACATGGTGCATTCTCTGTGGAATCACATGGTGCAGTCTCTGTGTAATCACATGGTGCAGTCTCTGTGGAATCATATGGAGCAGTCTCTGTCTAATCACATGGTGCAGTCTCTCTGTGTAATCACATGCTGCAGTCTCGCTGCAATCACATGGTGCACTCTCTGAGTAATCACATGATTCATTATTCGTGTAACCACATGGTGCAGTCTCTCTGTGTTATCACATGGTGCAGTCTCTCTGTAATCATGTGGTGCAGACTCTGTGTAACCACATGGTGCAGTCTCTGTCTAATCACATGGTGCAGTCTCTGTCTAATCATATGGTGCAGTCTCTGTCTAACCACATGGTGCAGTCTCTGTCTAATCATATGGTGCAGTCTCTGTCTAATCACATGGTGCAGTCTCAGTTTAATCACATGGTGCAGTCTCTCTGTGTAACCACATGGTGCAGTCTCTCTGTGTAATCACGTGGTGCAGTCTCTGTGTAATCACGTGGTGCATTCTCTGTGAAATCACAAGGTGCAGTTTCTGTGTTATCACATGGTGCTTTCTCTGTAGTCACATGGTGCAGTCTCTCTGTAACTCTTTCGATTACAAACCCATTTCCATCTGTTTCAGATGAAGTTACATTGTTTCATAGTTTGCCATTGTGAGATTTGAACTCATGATTTTGGGGTTACAAGCCCAGTACCATAACCACTTGGCTACTTAGGCCAAGCAACCTCCCTTTGAAATTCCATGGTGCAGATTCCCTGTTTAATCACATGGTGGAGTATCTCTCTATAATCACATGGTGCAGTATCTCTGTATAAGCACATGGTGCAGTCTCTCTGTGTAATCACATGGTGCCGTCTCTGTCTAATCACATGGTGCCATCTCTGTCTAATCACATGGTGCAGTCTCTGTGGAATCACATGGTGCAGTCTCTGTGTAATCACATGGTGCCGTCTCTGTCTAATCACATGGTGCAGTCTCTGTGGAATCACATGGTGCACTCTCTGTCTAATCACATGGTGCAGTCTCTGTCAAATCACATGGTGCAGTCTCTGTGTATTCACATGGTGCAGTCTCTGTCTAATCACATGGTGCAGTCTCTGTGGAATCACATGGAGCAGTCTCTGTCTAATCACATGGTGCAGTCTCTCTGTGTAATCACATGGTGCAGTCTCTGTGCAATCACATGGTGCAGTCTCTGCCTAATCACATGGTGCAGTCACTGTGGAATCACATGGAGCAGTCTCTGTCTAATCACATGGTGCAGTCTCTGTGTAATCACATGTTTCATTATTCGTGTAAACACATGGTACAGTCTCTCTTTGTTATCCCATGGTGCAGTCTCTCTGTAATCATGTGGTGCAGTCTCTGTGGAATCACATGGTGCAGTCTCTCTGTGTATTCACATGGTGCAGTCTCTGTGGAATCACATGGTGCAGTCTCTGTGGAATCACATGGTGCAGTCTCTGTGTAATCACATGGTGCAGTCTCTGTCTAATCACATGGTGCAGTCTCTGTGGAATCACATGGTGCAGTCTCTCTGTGTATTCACATGGTGCAGTCTCTGTCTAATCACATGGTGCAGTCTCTGTGGAATCACATGGTGCAGTCTCTCTGTGTATTCACATGGTGCAGTCTCTGTGGAATCACATGGTGCAGTCTCTCTGTGTAATCACATGGTGCAGTCTCTGTGGAATCACATGGTGCAGTCTCTGTGTAATCACATGGTGCAGTCTCTCTGTAATCATGTGGTGCAGACTCTGTGTAACCACATGGTGCAGTCTCTGTCTAATCACATGGTGCAGTCCCTGTCTAAACACATGGTGCAATCTCTGTCTAATCACATGGTGCAATCTCTGTCTAATCACATGGTGCCGTCTCTGTCTAATCACATGGTGCAGTCTCTGAGGAATCACATGGTGCAGTCTCTGTCTAATCACATGGTGCAGTCTCTGTCTAATCACATGGTGCAGTCTCTGTGTAATCACATGGAGCAGTCTCTGTGGAATCACATGGTGCAGTCTCTGTATAATCACATGATGCAGTCTCTGTATAATCACATGATGCAGTCTCTCTGTAACTCTTTCGATTACAAACCCATTTCCATCTGTTTCTGATGAAGTTACATTGTTTCATAGTTTGCCATTGTGAGATTTGAACTCATGATTTTGGGGTTACAAGCCCAGTACCATAACCACTTGGCTATTTAGTCCAAGCAACCTCCCTTTGAAATTCCATGGTGCAGATTCCCTGTTTAATCACATGGTGGAGTATCTCTCTATAATCACATGGTGCAGTATCTCTGTATAAGCACATGGTGCAGTCTCTCTGTGTAATCACATGGTGCCGTCTCAGTCTAATCACATGGTGCAGTCTCTGTCTAATCACATGGTGCTGTCTCTGTCTAATCACATGGTGCAGTCTCTGTCTAATCACATGGTGCTGTCTCTGTCTAATCACATGGTGCAGTCTCTGTGGAATCACATGGTGCAGTCTCTGTCTTATCACATGGTGCAGTCTCTCTGTGTAATCACAGGGTGCAGTCTCTGTATAATCACATGGTGCTGGCTCTGTCTAATCACATGGTGCAGTCTCTGTGTAATCACATGGTGCAGTCTCTCTGTGTATTCACATGGTGCAGTCTCTGTGTAATCACATGGTGCTGGCTCTTTCTAATCACATGGTGCAGTCTCTGTGGAATCACATGGTGCAGTCTCTCTGTGTATTCACATGGTGCAGTCTCTGTGCAATCACATGGTGCACTCTCTGAGTAATCACATGATTCATTATTCGTGTAACTACATGGTGCAGTCTCTCTGTGTTATCACATGGTGCAGTCTCTCTGTAATCATGTGGTGCAGTCTCTGTGCAACCACATGGTGCAGTCTCTGTCTAATCACATGGTGCAGTCTCTCTGTGTAATCACATGGTGCAGTCTCTGTGGAATCACATGGAGCAGTCTCTGTCTAATCACATGGTGCAGTCTCTCTGTGGAATCACATGGAGCAGTCTATGTCTAATCACATGGTGCAGTCTTTCTGTGGAATCACATGGTGCACTCTCTGAGTAATCACATGAATCATTATTCGTGTAACCACATGGTACAGTCTCTCTGTGTAATCACATGGTGTAGTCTCTGTGGGATCACATGGTGCAGTCTCTCTGTGTAATCACATGGTTCAGTCTCTGTCTAATCACATGGTGCTGGCTCTGTCTAATCACATGGTGCAGTCTCTGTGGAATCACATGGTGCACTCTCTGAGTAATCACATGATTCATTATTCGTGTAACCACATGGTGCAGTCTCTCTGTGTTATCACATGGTGCAGTCTCTCTGTAATCATGTGGTGCAGTCTCTGTGTAATCACATGTTGCAGTCTCTGTGGAATCACATGGTGCAGTCTCTGTGGAATCACATGGTGCAGTCTCTGTCTAATCACATGGTGCAGTCTCTGTGGAATCAAATGGTGCAGTCTCTGAGGAATTGCATGGTGCAGTCTCTATGGAATCACATGGTGCAGTCTCTGTCTAATCACAAGGTGCAGTCTCTGTCAAATCACATAGTGCAGTCTTTGTCGAATCACATGGTGCAGTCTCTGTGGAATCACATGGTGCAGTTCTCTGTCTAATCAAATGGTGCAGTCACTGTCTAATCCCATGGTGCAGTCTCTGTATAATCACATGGTGCAGTCTCTGTGGAATCATATGGAGCAGTCTCTGTCTAATCACATGGTGCAGTCTCTCTGTGTAATCACATGCTGCAGTCTCGGTGCAATCACATGGTGCACTCTCTGAGTAATCACATGATTAATTATTCGTGTAACCACATGGTGCAGTCTCTCTGAGTTATCACATGGTGCAGTCTCTCTGTAATCATGTGGTGCAGACTCTGTGTAACCACATGGTGCAGTCTCTGTCTAATCACATGGTGCAGTCTCTGTCTAATCATATGGTGCAGTCTCTGTCTAACCACATGGTGCAGTCTCTGTCTAATCATATGGTGCAGTCTCTGTCTAATCACATGGTGCAGTCTCAGTGTAATCACATGGTGCAGTCTCTCTGTGTAACCACATGGTGCAGTCTCTCTGTGTAATCACGTGATGCAGTCTCTGTGTAATCACGTGGTGCAGTCTCTGTGAAATCACAAGGTGCAGTTTCTGTGTTATCACATGGTGCTGTCTCTGTAATCACATGATGCAGTCTCTGTATAATCACATGGTGCAGTCTCTCTGTAACTCTTTCGATTACAAACCCATTTCCATCTGTTTCAGATGAAGTTACATTGTTTCATAGTTTGCCATTGTGAGATTTGAACTCATGATTTTGGGGTTACAAGCCCAGTACCATAACCACTTGGCTACTTAGGCCAAGCAACCTCCCTTTGAAATTCCATGGTGCAGATTCCCTGTTTAATCACATGGTGGAGTATCTCTCTATAATCACATGGTGCAGTATCTCTGTATAAGCACATGGTGCAGTCTCTCTGTGTAATCACATGGTGCCGTCTCTGTCTAATCACATGGTGCCATCTCTGTCTAATCACATGGTGCAGTCTCTGTGGAATCACATGGTGCAGTCTCTGTGTAATCACATGGTGCAGTCTCTGTCTAATCACATGGTGCAGTCTCTGTGGAATCACATGGTGCAGTCTCTGTCTAATCACATGGTGCAGTCTCTGTCAAATCACATGGTGCAGTCCTTGTCGACTCACGTGGTGCAGTCTCTGTGGAATCACATGGTGCAGTCTCTGTCTAATCACATGGTGCAGTCTCTGTGTATTCACATGGTGCAGTCTCTGTCTAATCACATGGTGCAGTCTCTGTGGAATCACATGGAGCAGTCTCTGTCTAATCACATGGTGCAGTCTCTCTGTGTAATCACATGGTGCAGTCTCTGTGCAATCACATGGAGCAGTCTCTGTCTAATCACATGGTGCAGTCTCTGTGTAATCACATGATTCATTATTCGTGTAAACACATGGTACAGTCTCTCTTTGTTATCCCATGGTGCAGTCTCTCTGTAATCATGTGGTGCAGTCTCTGTGGACTCACATGGTGCAGTCTCTGTGGAATCACATGGTGCAGTCTCTCTGTGTATTCACATGGTGCAGTCTCTGTGGAATCACATGGTGCAGTCTCTCTGTGTAATCACATGGTGCACTCTCTGAGTAATCACATGATTCATTATTTGTGTAACCACATGGTTCAGTCTCTCTGTGTTATCACATGGTGCAGTCTCTCTGTAATCATGTGGTGCAGACTCTGTGTAACCACATGGTGCAGTCTCTGTCTAATCACATGGTGCAGTCCCTGTCTAAACACATGGTGCAATCTCTGTCTAATCACATGGTGCAATCTCTGTCTAATCACATGGTGCCGTCTCTGTCTAATCACATGGTGCAGTCTCTGAGGAATCACATGGTGCAGTCTCTGTGTAATCACATGGTGCAGTCTCTCTGTGTAATCACATGGTGCAGTCTCTGTGAAATCACATGGTGCAGTCTCTGTGTAATCACATGTTGCAGTCTCTCTGTCTAATCACATGGTGCAGTCTCTCTGTGTAATCACATGGTGCCGTCTCTGTCTAATCACATGATGCAGTCTGTGTATAATCACATGATGCAGTCTCTCTGTAACTCTTTCGATTACAAACCCATTTCCATCTGTTTCTGATGAAGTTACATTGTTTCATAGTTTGCCATTGTGAGATTTGAACTCATGATTTTGGGGTTACAAGCCCAGTACCATAACCACTTGGCTATTTAGGCCAAGCAACCTCCCTTTGAAATTCCATGGTGCAGATTCCCTGTTTAATCACATGGTGGAGTATCTCTCTATAATCACATGGTGCAGTATCTCTGTATAAGCACATGGTGCAGTCTCTCTGTGTAATCACATGGTGCCGTCTCTGTCTAATCACATGGTGCCATCTCTGTCTAATCACATGGTGCAGTCTCTGTGGAATCACATGGTGCAGTCTCTGTCTTATCACATGGTGCAGTCTCTCTGTGTAATCACATGGTGCAGTCTCTGTATAATCACATGGTGCTGGCTCTGTCTAATCACATGGTGCAGTCTGTGTGGAATCACATGGTGCAGTCTCTCTGTGTATTCACATGGTGCAGTCTCTGTGCAATCACATGGTGCAGTCTCTGAGTAATCACATGATTCATTATTCGTGTAACTACATGGTGCAGTCTCTCTGTGTTATCACATGGTGCAGTCTCTCTGTAATCATGTGGTGCAGTCTCTGTGCAACCACATGGTGCAGTCTCTGTCTAATCACATGGTGCAGTCTCTCTGTGTAATCACATGGTGCAGTCTCTGTGGAATCACATGGAGCAGTCTCTGTCTAATCACATGGTGCAGTCTCTCTCTGGAATCACATGGTGCACTCTCTGAGTAATCACATGAATCATTATTCGTGTAACCACATGGTACAGTCTCTCTGTGTAATCACATGGTGTAGTCTCTGTGTGGAATCACATGGTGCACTCTCTGAGTAATCACATGAATCATTATTCGTGTAACCGCATGGTACAGTCTCTCTGTGTAACCACATGGTGCAGTCTCTATGTGTAATCACATGGTGCTGTCTCTGTAATCACATGATGCAGTCTCTGTATAATCACATGGTGCGGACTCTCTGTAACTCTTTCGATTACAAACCCATTTCCATCTGTTTCTGATGAAGTTACATTGTTTCATAGTTTGCCATTGTGAGATTTGAACTCATGATTTTGGGGTTACAAGCCCAGTACCATAACCACTTGGCTATTTAGGCCAAGCAACCTCCCTTTGAAATTCCATGGTGCAGATTCCCTGTTTAATCACATGGTGGAGTATCTCTCTATAATCACATGGTGCAGTATCTCTGTATAAGCACATGGTGCAGTCTCTCTGTGTAATCACATGGTGCCGTCTCAGTCTAATCACATGGTGCAGTCTCTGTCTAATCACATGGTGCTGTCTCTGTCTAATCACATGGTGCAGTCTCTGTGGAATCACATGGTGCAGTCTCTGTCTTATCACATGGTGCAGTCTCTCTGTGTAATCACAGGGTGCAGTCTCTGTATAATCACATGGTGCTGGCTCTGTCTAATCACATGGTGCAGTCTCTGTGTAATCACATGGTGCAGTCTCTCTGTGTATTCACATGGTGCAGTCTCTGTGTAATCACATGGTGCTGGCTCTTTCTAATCACATGGTGCAGTCTCTGTGGAATCACATGGTGCAGTCTCTCTGTGTATTCACATGGTGCAGTCTCTGTGCAATCACATGGTGCACTCTCTGAGTAATCACATGATTCATTATTCGTGTAACTACATGGTGCAGTCTCTCTGTGTTATCACATGGTGCAGTCTCTCTGTAATCATGTGGTGCAGTCTCTGTGCAACCACATGGTGCAGTCTCTGTCTAATCACATGGTGCAGTCTCTCTGTGTAATCACATGGTGCAGTCTCTGTGGAATCACATGGAGCAGTCTCTGTCTAATCACATGGTGCAGTCTCTCTGTGGAATCACATGGAGCAGTCTATGTCTAATCACATGGTGCAGTCTTTCTGTGGAATCACATGGTGCACTCTCTGAGTAATCACATGAATCATTATTCGTGTAACCACATGGTACAGTCTCTCTGTGTAATCACATGGTGTAGTCTCTGTGGGATCACATGGTGCAGTCTCTCTGTGTAATCACATGGTTCAGTCTCTGTCTAATCACATGGTGCTGGCTCTGTCTAATCACATGGTGCAGTCTCTGTGGAATCACATGGTGCACTCTCTGAGTAATCACATGATTCATTATTCGTGTAACCACATGGTGCAGTCTCTCTGTGTTATCACATGGTGCAGTCTCTGTGGAATCACATGGTGCAGTCTCTGTCTAATCACATGGTGCCGTCTCTGTCTAATCACATGGTGCAGTCTCTGTCTAATCACATGGTGCAGTCTCTCTGTGTAATCACATGGTGCAGTCTCTGTGCAATCACATGGTGCAGTCTCTCTGTGTAATCACATGGTGCAGTCTCTGTGCAATCACATGGTGCAGTCTCTCTGTGTAATCACATGGTGCAGTCTCTGTGCAATCACATGGTGCACTCTCTGAGTAATCACATGATTCATTATTCGTGTAACCACATGGTACAGTCTCTCTGTGTTATCACATGGTGCAGTCTCTCTGTAATCATGTGGTGCAGTCTCTGTGTAATCACATGTTGCAGTCTCTGTGGAATCACATGGTGCAGTCTCTGTGGAATCACATGGTGCAGTCTCTGTCTAATCACATGGTGCAGTCTCTGTGGAATCAAATGGTGCAGTCTCTGAGGAATTGCATGGTGCAGTCTCTATGGAATCACATGGTGCAGTCTCTGTCTAATCACAAGGTGCAGTCTCTGTCAAATCACATAGTGCAGTCTTTGTCGAATCACATGGTGCAGTCTCTGTGGAATCACATGGTGCAGTTCTCTGTCTAATCAAATGGTGCAGTCACTGTCTAATCCCATGGTGCAGTCTCTGTATAATCACATGGTGCAGTCTCTGTGGAATCATATGGAGCAGTCTCTGTCTAATCACATGGTGCAGTCTCTCTGTGTAATCACATGCTGCAGTCTCGGTGCAATCACATGGTGCACTCTCTGAGTAATCACATGATTAATTATTCGTGTAACCACATGGTGCAGTCTCTCTGAGTTATCACATGGTGCAGTCTCTCTGTAATCATGTGGTGCAGACTCTGTGTAACCACATGGTGCAGTCTCTGTCTAATCACATGGTGCAGTCTCTGTCTAATCATATGGTGCAGTCTCTGTCTTAGCACATGGTGCAGTCTCTGTCTAATCATATGGTGCAGTCTCTGTCTAATCACATGGTGCAGTCTCAGTGTAATCACATGGTGCAGTCTCTCTGTGTAACCACATGGTGCAGTCTCTCTGTGTAATCACGTGATGCAGTCTCTGTGTAATCACGTGGTGCAGTCTCTGTGAAATCACAAGGTGCAGTTTCCGTGTTATCACATGGTGCTGTCTCTGTAATCACATGATGCAGTCTCTGTATAATCACATGGTGCAGTCTCTCTGTAACTCTTTCGATTACAAACCCATTTCCATCTGTTTCAGATGAAGTTACATTGTTTCATAGTTTGCCATTGTGAGATTTGAACTCATGATTTTGGGGTTACAAGCCCAGTACCATAACCACTTGGCTACTTAGGCCAAGCAACCTCCCTTTGAAATTCCATGGTGCAGATTCCCTGTTTAATCACATGGTGGAGTATCTCTCTATAATCACATGGTGCAGTATCTCTGTATAAGCACATGGTGCAGTCTCTCTGTGTAATCACATGGTGCCGTCTCTGTCTAATCACATGGTGCCATCTCTGTCTAATCACATGGTGCAGTCTCTGTGGAATCACATGGTGCAGTCTCTGTGTAATCACATGGTGCCGTCTCTGTCTAATCACATGGTGCAGTCTCTGTGGAATCACATGGTGCAGTCTCTGTCTAATCACATGGTGCAGTCTCTGTCAAATCACATGGTGCAGTCCTTGTCGACTCACGTGGTGCAGTCTCTGTGGAATCACATGGTGCAGTCTCTGTCTAATCACATGGTGCAGTCTCTGTGTATTCACATGGTGCAGTCTCTGTCTAATCACATGGTGCAGTCTCTGTGGAATCACATGGAGCAGTCTCTGTCTAATCACATGGTGCAGTCTCTCTGTGTAATCACATGGTGCAGTCTCTGTGCAATCACATGGAGCAGTCTCTGTCTAATCACATGGTGCAGTCTCTGTGTAATCACATGATTCATTATTCGTGTAAACACATGGTACAGTCTCTCTTTGTTATCCCATGGTGCAGTCTCTCTGTAATCATGTGGTGCAGTCTCTGTGGACTCACATGGTGCAGTCTCTGTGGAATCACATGGTGCAGTCTCTCTGTGTATTCACATGGTGCAGTCTCTGTGGAATCACATGGTGCAGTCTCTCTGTGTAATCACATGGTGCACTCTCTGAGTAATCACATGATTCATTATTTGTGTAACCACATGGTTCAGTCTCTCTGTGTTATCACATGGTGCAGTCTCTCTGTAATCATGTGGTGCAGACTCTGTGTAACCACATGGTGCAGTCTCTGTCTAATCACATGGTGCAGTCCCTGTCTAAACACATGGTGCAATCTCTGTCTAATCACATGGTGCAATCTCTGTCTAATCACATGGTGCCGTCTCTGTCTAATCACATGGTGCAGTCTCTTTGTGTAATCACATGGTGCACACTCTGTGTAATCACATGGTGCAGTCTCTCTGTGTAATCACATGGTGCAGTCTCTGGGGAATCACATGGTGCAGTCTGTGTAATCACATGTTGCAGTCTCTCTGATTAATCACATGTGCAATCTCTGTGTAATCACATGGTGCAGTCTCTGTGTAATCACATGGTGCAGTCTGTGTATAATCACATGATGCAGTCTCTCTGTAACTCTTTCGATTACAAACCCATTTCCATCTGTTTCTGATGAAGTTACATTGTTTCATAGTTTGCCATTGTGAGATTTGAACTCATGATTTTGGGGTTACAAGCCCAGTACCATAACCACTTGGCTATTTAGGCCAAGCAACCTCCCTTTGAAATTCCATGGTGCAGATTCCCTGTTTAATCACATGGTGGAGTATCTCTCTATAATCACATGGTGCAGTATCTCTGTATAAGCACATGGTGCAGTCTCTCTGTGTAATCACATGGTGCCGTCTCTGTCTAATCACATGGTGCCATCTCTGTCTAATCACATGGTGCAGTCTCTGTGGAATCACATGGTGCAGTCTCTGTCTTATCACATGGTGCAGTCTCTCTGTGTAATCACATGGTGCAGTCTCTGTATAATCACATGGTGCTGGCTCTGTCTAATCACATGGTGCAGTCTGTGTGGAATCACATGGTGCAGTCTCTCTGTGTATTCACATGGTGCAGTCTCTGTGCAATCACATGGTGCAGTCTCTGAGTAATCACATGATTCATTATTCGTGTAACTACATGGTGCAGTCTCTCTGTGTTATCACATGGTGCAGTCTCTCTGTAATCATGTGGTGCAGTCTCTGTGCAACCACATGGTGCAGTCTCTGTCTAATCACATGGTGCAGTCTCTCTGTGTAATCACATGGTGCAGTCTCTGTGGAATCACATGGAGCAGTCTCTGTCTAATCACATGGTGCAGTCTCTCTCTGGAATCACATGGTGCACTCTCTGAGTAATCACATGAATCATTATTCGTGTAACCACATGGTACAGTCTCTCTGTGTAATCACATGGTGTAGTCTCTGTGTGGAATCACATGGTGCACTCTCTGAGTAATCACATGAATCATTATTCGTGTAACCGCATGGTACAGTCTCTCTGTGTAACCACATGGTGCAGTCTCTATGTGTAATCACATGGTGCTGTCTCTGTAATCACATGGTGTAGTCTCTGTATAATCACATGGTGCGGACTCTCTGTAACTCTTTCGATTACAAACCCATTTCCATCTGTTTCTGATGAAGTTACATTGTTTCATAGTTTGCCATTGTGAGATTTGAACTCATGATTTTGGGGTTACAAGCCCAGTACCATAACCACTTGGCTATTTAGGCCAAGCAACCTCCCTTTGAAATTCCATGGTGCAGATTCCCTGTTTAATCACATGGTGGAGTATCTCTCTATAATCACATGGTGCAGTATCTCTGTATAAGCACATGGTGCAGTCTCTCTGTGTAATCACATGGTGCCGTCTCTGTCTAATCACATGGTGCAGTCTCTGTCTAATCACATGGTGCCATCTCTGTCTAATCACATGGTGCAGTCTCTGTCTAATCACATGGTGCAGTCTCTGTCTAATCACATGGTGCAGTCCCAGTCTAATCACATGGTGCCGTCTCTGTCTAATCACATGGTGCCGTCTCTGTCTAATCACATGGTGCAGTCTCTGTGTTATCACATGGTGCAGTCTCTGTCTAATCACATGGTGCAGTCTCTGTCTAATCACAAGGTGCCGTCTCTGTCTAATCACATGGTGCAGTCTCAGTCTAATCACATGGTGCAGTCTCTGTCTAATCACATGGTGCCGTCTCTGTCTAATCACATGGTGCATTCTCTGTGGAATCACATGTTGCAGTCTCTGTCTAATCACATGGTGCAGTGTCTCTGAGGAATCACATGGTGCAGTCTCTCTGTGTAATCACATGGTGCAGTCTCTGTCTAATCACATGGTGCAGTCTCTCTGTGTAATCACATGGTGCAGTCTCTGTGGGATCACATGGTGCAGTCTCTGAGTAATCACATGATTCCTTATTCGTGTAACCACATGGTACAGTCTCTCTGTGTTATCACATGGTGCAGTCTCTGTGGAATCACATGGTGCAGTCTCTGTCTAATCACATGGTTCAGTCTCTGTCTAATCACATGGTGCAGTCTCTCTGTAATCACATGGTGCAGTCTCTGTGGAATCACATGGTGCACTCTCTGAGTAATCACATGATTCATTATTCGTGTAACCACATGGTGCAGTCTCTCTGTAATCATGTGGTGCAGTCTCTGTGTAACCACATGGTGCCGTCTCTGTCTAATCACATGGTGCAGTCTCTGTCTAATCATATGGTGCAGTCTCTGTGTAATCACATGGTGCAGTCTCTGTGTAATCACATGGTGCAGTCTCTGTGTAATCACATGGTGCAGTCTCTGTGTAATCACATGGTGCCGTCTCTGTCTAATCACATGGTGCCATCTCTGTCTAATCACATGGTGCAGTCTCTGTGGAATCACATGGTGCAGTCTCTGTCTTATCACATGGTGCAGTCTCTCTGTGTAATCACATGGTGCAGTCTCTGTATAATCACATGGTGCTGGCTCTGTCTAATCACATGGTGCAGTCTGTGTGGAATCACATGGTGCAGTCTCTCTGTGTATTCACATGGTGCAGTCTCTGTGCAATCACATGGTGCAGTCTCTGAGTAATCACATGATTCATTATTCGTGTAACTACATGGTGCAGTCTCTCTGTGTTATCACATGGTGCAGTCTCTCTGTAATCATGTGGTGCAGTCTCTGTGCAACCACATGGTGCAGTCTCTGTCTAATCACATGGTGCAGTCTCTCTGTGTAATCACATGGTGCAGTCTCTGTGGAATCACATGGAGCAGTCTCTGTCTAATCACATGGTGCAGTCTCTCTCTGGAATCACATGGTGCACTCTCTGAGTAATCACATGAATCATTATTCGTGTAACCACATGGTACAGTCTCTCTGTGTAATCACATGGTGTAGTCTCTGTGTGGAATCACATGGTGCACTCTCTGAGTAATCACATGAATCATTATTCGTGTAACCGCATGGTACAGTCTCTCTGTGTAACCACATGGTGCAGTCTCTATGTGTAATCACATGGTGCTGTCTCTGTAATCACATGATGCAGTCTCTGTATAATCACATGGTGCGGACTCTCTGTAACTCTTTCGATTACAAACCCATTTCCATCTGTTTCTGATGAAGTTACATTGTTTCATAGTTTGCCATTGTGAGATTTGAACTCATGATTTTGGGGTTACAAGCCCAGTACCATAACCACTTGGCTATTTAGGCCAAGCAACCTCCCTTTGAAATTCCATGGTGCAGATTCCCTGTTTAATCACATGGTGGAGTATCTCTCTATAATCACATGGTGCAGTATCTCTGTATAAGCACATGGTGCAGTCTCTCTGTGTAATCACATGGTGCCGTCTCTGTCTAATCACATGGTGCAGTCTCTGTCTAATCACATGGTGCCATCTCTGTCTAATCACATGGTGCAGTCTCAGTCTAATCACATGGTGCAGTCTCTGTCTAATCACATGGTGCAGTCTCTGTCTAATCACATGGTGCAGTCCCAGTCTAATCACATGGTGCCGTCTCTGTCTAATCACATGGTGCCGTCTCTCTCTAATCACATGGTGCAGTCTCTGTGTTATCACATGGTGCAGTCTCTGTCTAATCACATGGTGCAGTCTCTGTCTAATCACACGGTGCCGTCTCTGTCTAATCACATGGTGCAGTCTCAGTCTAATCACATGGTGCAGTCTCTGTCTAATCACATGGTGCCGTCTCTGTCTAATCACATGGTGCATTCTCTGTGGAATCACATGTTGCAGTCTCTGTCTAATCACATGGTGCAGTGTCTCTGAGGAATCACATGGTGCCGTCTCTCTGTGTAATCACATGGTGCAGTCTCTGTCTAATCACATGGTGCAGTCTCTCTGTGTAATCACATGGTGCAGTCTCTGTGGGATCACATGGTGCAGTCTCTGAGTAATCACATGATTCCTTATTCGTGTAACCACATGGTACAGTCTCTCTGTGTTATCACATGGTGCAGTCTCTGTGGAATCACATGGTGCAGTCTCTGTCTAATCACATGGTTCAGTCTCTGTCTAATCACATGGTGCAGTCTCTCTGTAATCACATGGTGCAGTCTCTGTGGAATCACATGGTGCACTCTCTGAGTAATCACATGATTCATTATTCGTGTAACCACATGGTGCAGTCTCTCTGTAATCATGTGGTGCAGTCTCTGTGTAACCACATGGTGCCGTCTCTGTCTAATCACATGGTGCAGTCTCTGTCTAATCATATGGTGCAGTCTCTGTGTAATCACATGGTGCAGTCTCTGTGTAATCACATGGTGCAGTCTCTGTGTAATCACATGGTGCAGTCTCTGTGTAATCACATGGTGCCGTCTCTGTCTAATCACATGGTGCCATCTCTGTCTAATCACATGGTGCAGTCTCTGTGGAATCACATGGTGCAGTCTCTGTCTTATCACATGGTGCAGTCTCTCTGTGTAATCACATGGTGCAGTCTCTGTATAATCACATGGTGCTGGCTCTGTCTAATCACATGGTGCAGTCTGTGTGGAATCACATGGTGCAGTCTCTCTGTGTATTCACATGGTGCAGTCTCTGTGCAATCACATGGTGCAGTCTCTGAGTAATCACATGATTCATTATTCGTGTAACTACATGGTGCAGTCTCTCTGTGTTATCACATGGTGCAGTCTCTCTGTAATCATGTGGTGCAGTCTCTGTGCAACCACATGGTGCAGTCTCTGTCTAATCACATGGTGCAGTCTCTCTGTGTAATCACATGGTGCAGTCTCTGTGGAATCACATGGAGCAGTCTCTGTCTAATCACATGGTGCAGTCTCTCTGTGGAATCACATGGTGCACTCTCTGAGTAATCACATGAATCATTATTCGTGTAACCACATGGTACAGTCTCTCTGTGTAATCACATGGTGTAGTCTCTGTGTGGAATCACATGGTGCACTCTCTGAGTAATCACATGAATCATTATTCGTGTAACCGCATGGTACAGTCTCTCTGTGTAACCACATGGTGCAGTCTCTATGTGTAATCACATGGTGCTGTCTCTGTAATCACATGATGCAGTCTCTGTATAATCACATGGTGCGGACTCTCTGTAACTCTTTCGATTACAAACCCATTTCCATCTGTTTCTGATGAAGTTACATTGTTTCATAGTTTGCCATTGTGAGATTTGAACTCATGATTTTGGGGTTACAAGCCCAGTACCATAACCACTTGGCTATTTAGGCCAAGCAACCTCCCTTTGAAATTCCATGGTGCAGATTCCCTGTTTAATCACATGGTGGAGTATCTCTCTATAATCACATGGTGCAGTATCTCTGTATAAGCACATGGTGCAGTCTCTCTGTGTAATCACATGGTGCCGTCTCTGTCTAATCACATGGTGCAGTCTCTGTCTAATCACATGGTGCCATCTCTGTCTAATCACATGGTGCAGTCTCAGTCTAATCACATGGTGCAGTCTCTGTCTAATCACATGGTGCAGTCTCTGTCTAATCACATGGTGCAGTCCCAGTCTAATCACATGGTGCCGTCTCTGTCTAATCACATGGTGCCGTCTCTGTCTAATCACATGGTGCAGTCTCTGTGTTATCACATGGTGCAGTCTCTGTCTAATCACATGGTGCAGTCTCTGTCTAATCACACGGTGCCGTCTCTGTCTAATCACATGGTGCAGTCTCAGTCTAATCACATGGTGCAGTCTCTGTCTAATCACATGGTGCCGTCTCTGTCTAATCACATGGTGCATTCTCTGTGGAATCACATGTTGCAGTCTCTGTCTAATCACATGGTGCAGTGTCTCTGAGGAATCACATGGTGCAGTCTCTCTGTGTAATCACATGGTGCAGTCTCTGTCTAATCACATGGTGCAGTCTCTCTGTGTAATCACATGGTGCAGTCTCTGTGGGATCACATGGTGCAGTCTCTGAGTAATCACATGATTCCTTATTCGTGTAACCACATGGTACAGTCTCTCTGTGTTATCACATGGTGCAGTCTCTGTGGAATCACATGGTGCAGTCTCTGTCTAATCACATGGTTCAGTCTCTGTCTAATCACATGGTGCAGTCTCTCTGTAATCACATGGTGCAGTCTCTGTGGAATCACATGGTGCACTCTCTGAGTAATCACATGATTCATTATTCGTGTAACCACATGGTGCAGTCTCTCTGTAATCATGTGATGCAGTCTCTGTGTAACCACATGGTGCCGTCTCTGTCTAATCACATGGTGCAGTCTCTGTCTAATCATATGGTGCAGTCTCTGTGTAATCACATGGTGCAGTCTCTGTGTAATCACATGGTGCAGTCTCTGTCTAATCACATGGTGCAGTCTCTGTGTAATCACATGGTGCAGTCTCTGTGTAATCATATGCTGCAGTTTCTGTGACAAGGTGCAGTTTCTGTGTTATCACATGGTGCTGTCTCTGTAATGACATGATGCAGTCTCTGTATAATCACATGGTGCAGTCTCTCTTTTAATCTTTCGATTACAAACCCATTTCCATCTGTTTCTGATGAAGTTACATTGTTTCGTAGCATGCCATTGTGAGATTTGAACTCATGATCTTGGGGTTACAAGTCCAGTTCCATAACCACTTGGCTACTTAGGCCAAGCAACGTCCCTTTGAAATTCCATGGTGCAGATTCCCTGTTTAATCACATGGTGGAGTATCTCTCTATAATCACATGGTGCAGTCTCTGTCTAATCACATGGTGCAGTCTCGTGTAATCACATGGTGCATTCCCTCTGTCTAATCACCTGGTGCAGTCTCTGTGGAATCACATGGTGCACTCTCTGAGTAATCACATGATTCATTATTCGTGTAACCACATGGTGCAGTCTCTCTGTGTTATCACATGGTGCAGTCTCTGTGGAATCACATGGTGCAGTCTCTCTGTGTATTCACATGGTGCAGTCTCTGTGCAATCACATGGTGCAGTCTCTGTGTAATCACATGGTGCTGGCTCTTTCTAATCACCTGGTGCAGTCTCTGTGGAATCACATGGTGCTGGCTCTGTCTAATCACATGGTGCAGTCTCTGTGGAATCACATGGTGCAGTCTCTCTGTGTATTCACATGGTGCAGTCTCTGTGCAATCACATGGTGCAGTCTCTGTGTAATCACATGGTGCTGGCTCTTTCTAATCACATGGTGCAGTCTCTGTGGAATCACATGGTGTAGTCTCTCTGTGTATTCACATGGTGCAGTCTCTGTGCAATCACATGGTGCACTCTCTGAGTAATCACATGATTCATTATTCGTGTAACTACATGGTGCAGTCTCTCTGTGTTATCACATGGTGCAGTCTCTCTGTAATCATGTGGTGCAGTCTCTGTGCAACCACATGGTGCAGTCTCTCTGTGTAATCACATGGTGCAGTCTCTGTGGAATCACATGGAGCAGTCTCTGTCTAATCACATGGTGCAGTCTCTCTGTGTAATCACATGGTGCAGTCTCTGTGGAATCACATGGAGCAGTCTATGTCTAATCACATGGTGCAGTCTTTCTGTGGAATCACATGGTGCACTCTCTGAGTAATCACATGAATCATTATTCGTGTAACCACATGGTACAGTCTCTCTGTGTAATCACATGGTGTAGTCTCTGTGGGATCACATGGTGCAGTCTCTCTGTGTAATCACATGGTTCAGTCTCTGTCTAATCACATGCTGCTGGCTCTGTCTAATCACATGGTGCAGTCTCTGTGGAATCACATGGTGCACTCTCTGAGTAATCACATGATTCATTATTCGTGTAACCACATGGTGCAGTCTCTCTGTGTTATCACATGGTGCAGTCTCTGTGGAATCACATGGTGCAGTCTCTGTCTAATCACATGGTGCCGTCTCTGTCTAATCACATGGTGCAGTCTCTGTCTAATCACATGGTGCAGTCTCTCTGTGTAATCACATGGTGCAGTCTCTGTGCAATCACATGGTGCACTCTCTGAGTAATCACATGATTCATTATTCGTGTAACCACATGGTACAGTCTCTCTGTGTTATCACATGGTGCAGTCTCTCTGTAATCATGTGGTGCAGTCTCTGTGTAATCACATGGTGCAGTCTCTGTGGAATCACATGGTGCAGTCTCTGTGGAATCACATGGTGCAGTCTCTGTCTAATCACATGGTGCAGTCTCTGTGGAATCAAATGGTGCAGTCTCTGAGGAATTGCATGGTGCAGTCTCTATGGAATCACATGGTGCAGTCTCTGTCTAATCACAAGGTGCAGTCTCTGTCAAATCACATAGTGCAGTCTTTGTCGAATCACATGGTGCAGTCTCTGTGGAATCACATGGTGCAGTTCTCTGTCTAATCACATGGTGCAGTCACTGTCTAATCCCATGGTGCAGTCTCTGTATAATCACATGGTGCAGTCTCTGTGGAATCATATGGAGCAGTCTCTGTCTAATCACATGGTGCAGTCTCTCTGTGTAATCACATGCTGCTGTCTCGGTGCAATCACATGGTGCAGTCTCTGAGTAATCACATGATTCATTATTCGTGTAACCACATGGTGCAGTCTCTCTGTGTTATCACATGGTGCAGTCTCTCTGTAATCATGTGGTGCAGACTCTGTGTAACCACATGGTGCAGTCTCTGTCTAATCACATGGTGCAGTCTCCGTCTAATCATATGGTGCAGTCTCTGTCTTAGCACATGGTGCAGTCTCTGTCTAATCATATGGTGCAGTCTCTGTCTAATCACATGGTGCAGTCTCAGTGTAATCACATGGTGCAGTCTCTCTGTGTAACCACATGGTGCAGTCTCTCTGTGTAATCACGTGATGCAGTCTCTGTGTAATCACGTGGTGCAGTCTCTGTGAAATCACAAGGTGCAGTTTCTGTGTTATCACATGGTGCTGTCTCTGTAATCACATGATGCAGTCTCTGTATAATCACATGGTGCAGTCTCTCTGTAACTCTTTCGATTACAAACCCATTTCCATCTGTTTCTGATGAAGTTACATTGTTTCATAGTTTGCCATTGTGAGATTTGAACTCATGATTTTGGGTTTACAAGCCCAGTACCATAACCACTTGGCTACTTAGGCCAAGCAACCTCCCTTTGAAATTCCATGGTGCAGATTCCCTGTTTAATCACATGGTGGAGTATCTCTCTATAATCACATGGTGCAGTATCTCTGTATAAGCACATGGTGCAGTCTCTCTGTGTAATCACATGGTGCCGTCTCTGTCTAATCACATGGTGCAGTCTCTCTGTGTAATCACATGGTGCAGTCTCTGTGTAATCACATGGTGCCGTCTCTGTCTAATCACATGGTGCAGTCTCTGTGGAATCACATGGTGCAGTCTCTGTCTAATCACATGGTGCAGTCTCTGTCAAATCACATGGTGCAGTCCTTGTCGACTCACGTGGTGCAGTCTCTGTGGAATCACATGGTGCAGTCTCTGTGTATTCACATGGTGCAGTCTCTGTCTAATCACATGGTGCAGTCTCTGTCTAATCACATGGTGCAGTCTCTCTGTCTAATCACATGGTGCAGTCTCTGTGTAATCACATGATTCATTATTCGTGTAAACACATGGTACAGTCTCTCTTTGTTATCCCATGGTGCAGTCTCTCTGTAATCATGTGGTGCAGTCTCTGTGGACTCACATGGTGCAGTCTCTGTGGAATCACATGGTGCAGTCTCTCTGTGTATTCACATGGTGCAGTCTCTGTGGAATCACATGGTGCAGTCTCTCTGTGTAATCACATGGTGCAGTCTCTGTGGAATCACATGGTGCACTCTCTGAGTAATCACATGATTCATTATTTGTGTAACCACATGGTGCAGTCTCTCTGTGTTATCACATGGTGCAGTCTCTCTGTAATCATGTGGTGCAGACTCTGTGTAACCACATGGTGCAGTCTCTGTCTAATCACATGGTGCAGTCCCTGTCTAAACACATGGTGCAATCTCTGTCTAATCACATGGTGCAATCTCTGTCTAATCACATGGTGCCGTCTCTGTCTAATCACATGGTGCAGTCTCTGAGGAATCACATGGTGCAGTCTCTGTCTAATCACATGGTGCAGTCTCTGTGGAATCACATGGTGCAGTCTCTGTATAATCACATGATGCAGTCTCTGTATAATCACATGATGCAGTCTCTGTGTAATCACATGATGCAGTCTCTCTGTAACTCTTTCGATTACAAACCCATTTCCATCTGTTTCTGATGAAGTTACGTTGTTTCATAGTTTGCCATTGTGAGATTTGAACTCATGATTTTGGGGTTACAAGCCCAGTACCATAACCACTTGGCTATTTAGGCCAAGCAACCTCCCTTTGAAATTCCATGGTGCAGATTCCCTGTTTAATCACATGGTGGAGTATCTCTCTATAATCACATGGTGCAGTATCTCTGTATAAGCACATGGTGCAGTCTCTCTGTGTAATCACATGGTGCTGTCTCTGTCTAATCACATGGTGCAGTCTCTGTGGAATCACATGGTGCAGTCTCTGTCTTATCACATGGTGCAGTCTCTCTGTGTAATCACATGGTGCAGTCTCTGTATAATCACATGGTGCTGGCTCTGTCTAATCACATGGTGCAGTCTGTGTGGAATCACATGGTGCAGTCTCTCTGTGTATTCACATGGTGCAGTCTCTGTGCAATCACATGGTGCAGTCTCTGAGTAATCACATGATTCATTATTCGTGTAACTACATGGTGCAGTCTCTCTGTGTTATCACATGGTGCAGTCTCTCTGTAATCATGTGGTGCAGTCTCTGTGCAACCACATGGTGCAGTCTCTGTCTAATCACATGGTGCAGTCTCTCTGTGTAATCACATGGTGCAGTCTCTGTGGAATCACATGGAGCAGTCTCTGTCTAATCACATGGTGCAGTCTCTCTCTGGAATCACATGGTGCACTCTCTGAGTAATCACATGAATCATTATTCGTGTAACCACATGGTACAGTCTCTCTGTGTAATCACATGGTGTAGTCTCTGTGTGGAATCACATGGTGCACTCTCTGAGTAATCACATGAATCATTATTCGTGTAACCGCATGGTACAGTCTCTCTGTGTAACCACATGGTGCAGTCTCTATGTGTAATCACGTGGTGCAGTCTCTGTGTAATCACATGATGCAGTCTCTGTGTAATCACATGATGCAGTCTCTGTATAATCACATGGTGCGGACTCTCTGTACTCTTTCGATTACAAACCCATTTCCATCTGTTTCAGATGAAGTTACATTGTTTCATAGTTTGCCATTGTGAGATTTGAACTCATGATTTTGGGGTTACAAGCCCAGTACCATAACCACTTGGCTATTTAGGCCAAGCAACCTCCCTTTGAAATTCCATGGTGCAGATTCCCTGTTTAATCACATGGTGGAGTATCTCTCTATAATCACATGGTGCAGTATCTCTGTATAAGCACATGGTGCAGTCTCTCTGTGTAATCACATGGTGCCGCCTCTGTCTAATCACACGGTGCCGTCTCTGTCTAATCACATGGTGCAGTCTCAGTCTAATCACATGGTGCAGTCTCTGTCTAATCACATGGTGCAGTCCCAGTCTAATCACATGGTGCCGTCTCTGTCTAATCACATGGTGCCGTCTCTGTCTAATCACATGGTGCAGTCTCTGTGTTATCACATGGTGCAGTCTCTGTCTAATCACATGGTGCCGTCTCTGTCTAATCACATGGTGCAGTCTCAGTCTAATCACATGGTGCAGTCTCTGTCTAATCACATGGTGCCGTCTCTGTCTAATCACATGGTGCATTCTCTGTGGAATCACATGGTGCAGTCTCTGTCTAATCACATGGTGCAGTGTCTCTGAGGAATCACATGGTGCAGTCTCTCTGTGTAATCACATGGTGCAGTCTCTGTCTAATCACATGGTGCAGTCTCTCTGTGTAATCACATGGTGCAGTCTCTGTGGGATCACATGGTGCAGTCTCTGAGTAATCACATGATTCCTTATTCGTGTAACCACATGGTACAGTCTCCCTGTGTTATCACATGGTGCAGTCTCTGTGGAATCACATGGTGCAGTCTCTGTCTAATCACATGGTTCAGTCTCTGTCTAATCACATGGTGCAGTCTCTCTGTAATCACATGGTGCAGTCTCTGTGGAATCACATGGTGCACTCTCTGAGTAATCACATGATTCATTATTCGTGTAACCACATGGTGCAGTCTCTCTGTAATCATGTGGTGCAGTCTCTGTGTAACCACATGGTGCCGTCTCTGTCTAATCACATGGTGCAGTCTCTGTCTAATCATATGGTACAGTCTCTGTCTAATCACATGGTGCAGTCTCTGTGTAATCACATGGTGCAGTCTCTGTGTAATCACATGGTGCAGTCTCTGTGTAATCACATGGTGCAGTCTCTGTGTAATCACATGCTGCAGTTTCTGTGACAAGGTGCAGTTTCTGTGTTATCACATGGTGCTGTCTCTGTAATGACATGATGCAGTCTCTGTATAATCACATGGTGCAGTCTCTCTTTTAATCTTTCGATTACAAACCCATTTCCATCTGTTTCTGATGAAGTTACATTGTTTCATAGTTTGCCATTGTGAGATTTGAACTCATGATTTTGGGGTTACAAGCCCAGTACCATAACCACTTGGCTACTTAGGCCAAGCAACCTCCCTTTGAAATTCCATGGTGCAGATTCCCTGTTTAATCACATGGTGGAGTATCTCTCTATAATCACATGGTGCAGTCTCTGTCTAATCACATGGTGCAGTCTCGTGTAATCACATGGTGCATTCCCTCTGTCTAATCACCTGGTGCAGTCCCTGTGCAAGCACATGGTGGAGTCTCTCTGTAATCACATGTTGCAGTCTCTGTGTGTTATCACATGGTGTACTCTCTGTCTAATCACATGTTGCAGTATCTGTGTAATCAGATGGGGCCATCCCTCTGTAATCACATGCTGCAGTCTCTCTGTGTAATTACAAGGTGCAGTCTCTGTATAATCATATGGTGCGGTCTCTCTGTGTACTCACTTGGTGCAATATCTGAAGAATCACATGGTGCAGTCTTTCTGTGTAATCACATGGTGAAGTCTCTCTCTGTAATCACATGGTGCAGTCTCTGTGTAATCACATGGTGCAGTCTCGGTGTAATCACATGCTGATGTCTCTTTGAAAGCACATGTTGCAGTCTCTCTGTCAAAACAACATTGTGTAGTCTCTGTGTGTATTTACGGTGCACTCTATCTGCATATTGACATGGTACAGTCTGTCTGTATAATCTCATGGTGCAGTCCCTGTGAAAACATGATGTATTCTCTCTCTGTAATCACATGGTGCAGTCTCTCTGTGTAATTACAAGGTGCAGTCTCTGTATAATCATATGGGGCGGTCTCTCTGTTTACTCACTGGTGCAATATCTGAAGAATCACATGGTGCAGTCTTTCTGTGTAATCACATGGTGATGTCTCTGTGTAATCACATGGTGCAGTTTCTCTGTGTATTCACATGGTGCAGTCTCTGTGGAATCACATGGTGCACTCTCTGAGTAATCACATGATTCATTATTCGTGTAACCACATGGTGCAGTCTCTCTGTGTTATCACATGGTGCAGTCCCTCTGTAATCATGTGGTGCAGTCTCTGTGTAATCACATGGTGCAGTCTCTGTGGAATCACATGGTGCAGTCTCTGTCTTATCACATGGTGCAGTCCCTCTGTAATCATGTGGTGCAGTCTCTGTGTAATCACATGGTGCAGTCTCTGTATAATCACATGGTGCTGGTTCTGTCTAATCACATGGTGCAGTCTCTGTGGAATCACATGGTGCAGTCTCTCTGTGTATTCACATGGTGCAGTCTCTGTGCAATCACATGGTGCAGTCTCTGTGTAATCACATGGTGCTGGCTCTGTCTAATCACATGGTGCAGTCTCTGTGGAATCACATGGTGCAGTCTCTCTGTGTAATCACATGATTCATTCTTCGTGTAACCACATGGTGCAGTCTCTCTGTGTAATCACATGGTGCAGTCTCTGTGCAATCACATGGTGCACTCTCTGAGTAATCACATGATTCATTATTCGTGTAACCACATGGTACAGTCTCTCTGTGTTATCACATGGTGCAGTCTCTCTGTAATCACATGGTGCAGTCTCTGTGGAATCACATGGTGCAGTCTCTGTCTAATCACATGGTGCAGTCTCTGTGGAATCAAATGATGCAGTCTCTGAGGAATTGCATGGTGCAGTCTCTATGGAATCACATGGTGCAGTCTCTGTCAAATCACATAGTGCAGTCTTTGTCGAATCACATGGTGCAGTCTCTGTGGAATCACATGGTGCAGTCTCTGTGGAATCATATGGAGCAGTCTCTGTCTAATCACATGGTGCAGTCTCTCTGTGTAATCACATGCTGCAGTCTCGCTGCAATCACATGGTGCACTCTCTGAGTAATCACATGATTCATTATTCGTGTAACCACATGGTGCAGTCTCTCTGTGTTATCACATGGTGCAGTCTCTCTGTAATCATGTGGTGCAGACTCTGTGTAACCACATGGTGCAGTCTCTGTCTAATCACATGGTGCAGTCTCTGTCTAATCATATGGTGCAGTCTCTGTCTAACCACATGGTGCAGTCTCTGTCTAATCATATGGTGCAGTCTCTGTCTAATCACATGGTGCAGTCTCAGTTTAATCACATGGTGCAGTCTCTCTGTGTAACCACATGGTGCAGTCTCTCTGTGTAATCACGTGGTGCAGTCTCTGTGTAATCACGTGGTGCATTCTTTGTGAAATCACAAGGTGCAGTTTCTGTGTTATCACATGGTGCAGTCTCTCTGTGTAATCACATGATGCAGTCTCTGTATAATCACATGGTGCGGACTCTCTGTAACTCTTTCGATTACAAACCCATTTCCATCTGTTTCTGATGAAGTTACATTGTTTCATAGTTTGCCATTGTGAGATTTGAACTCATGATTTTGGGGTTACAAGCCCAGTACCATAACCACTTGGCTATTTAGTCCAAGCAACCTCCCTTTGAAATTCCATGGTGCAGATTCCCTGTTTAATCACATGGTGGAGTATCTCTCTATAATCACATGGTGCAGTATCTCTGTATAAGCACATGGTGCAGTCTCTCTGTGTAATCACATGGTGCCGTCTCAGTCTAATCACATGGTGCAGTCTCTGTCTAATCACATGGTGCTGTCTCTCTGTGTAATCACATGGTGCAGTCTCTGTATAATCACATGGTGCTGGCTCTGTCTAATCACATGGTGCAGTCTCTGTGGAATCACATGGTGCAGTCTCTCTGTGTATTCACATGGTGCAGTCTCTGTGCAATCACATGGTGCAGTCTCTGTGTAATCACATGGTGCTGGCTCTTTCTAATCACATGGTGCAGTCTCTGTGGAATCACATGGTGCAGTCTCTCTGTCTATTCACATGGTGCAGTCTCTGTGCAATCACATGGTGCACTCTCTGAGTAATCACATGATTCATTATTCGTGTAACTACATGGTGCAATCTCTCTGTGTTATCACATGGTGCAGTCTCTCTGTAATCATGTGGTGCAGTCTCTGTGCAACCACATGGTGCAGTCTCTGTCTAATCACATGGTGCAGTCTCTCTGTGTAATCACATGGTGCAGTCTCTGTGGAATCACATGGAGCAGTCTCTGTCTAATCACATGGTGCAGTCTCTCTGTGTAATCACATGGTGCAGTCTCTGTGGAATCACATGGAGCAGTCTATGTCTAATCACATGGTGCAGTCTTTCTGTGGAATCACATGGTGCACTCTCTGAGTAATCACATGAATTATTATTCGTGTAACCACATGGTACAGTCTCTCTGTGTAATCACATGGTGTAGTCTCTGTGGGATCACATGGTGCAGTCTCTCTGTGTAATCACATGGTGCAGTCTCTCTGTGTAATCACATGGTTCAGTCTCTGTCTAATCACATGGTGCTGGCTCTGTCTAATCACATGGTGCAGTCTCTGTGGAATCACATGGTGCACTCTCTGAGTAATCACATGATTCATTATTCGTGTAACCACATGGTGCAGTCTCTCTGTGTTATCACATGGTGCAGTCTCTGTGGAATCACATGGTGCAGTCTCTGTCTAATCACATGGTGCTGTCTCTGTCTAATCACATGGTGCAGTCTCTGTCTAATCACATGGTGCAGTCTCTCTGTGTAATCACATGGTGCAGTCTCTGTGCAATCACATGGTGCACTCTCTGAGTAATCACATGATTCATTATTCGTGTAACCACATGGTACAGTCTCTCTGTGTTATCTCATGGTGCAGTCTCTCTGTAATCATGTGGTGCAGTCTCTGTGTAATCACATGGTGCAGTCTCTGTGGAATCACATGGTGCAGTCTCTGTCTAATCACATGGTGCAGTCTCTGTGGAATCAAATGGTGCAGTCTCTGAGGAATCATATGGAGCAGTCTCTGTCTAATCACATGGTGCAGTCTCTCTGTGTAATCACATGCTGCAGTCTCGGTGCAATCACATGGTGCAGTCTCTGAGTAATCACATGATTCATTATTCGTGTAACCACATGGTGCAGTCTCTCTGTGTTATCACATGGTGCAGTCTCTCTGTAATCATGTGGTGCAGACTCTGTGTAACCACATGGTGCAGTCTCTGTCTAATCACATGGTGCAGTCTCTGTCTAATCATATGGTGCAGTCTCTGTCTTAGCACATGGTGCAGTCTCTGTCTAATCATATGGTGCAGTCTCTGTCTAATCACATGGTGCAGTCTCAGTGTAATCACATGGTGCAGTCTCGGTGTAATCACATGGTGCAGTCTCTCTGTGTAACCACATGGTGCAGTCTCTCTGTGTAATCACGTGATGCAGTCTCTGTGTAATCACGTGGTGCAGTCTCTGTGAAATCACAAGGTGCAGTTTCTGTGTTATCACATGGTGCTGTCTCTGTAATCACATGATGCAGTCTCTGTATAATCACATGGTGCAGTCTCTCTGTAACTCTTTCGATTACAAACCCATTTCCATCTGTTTCAGATGAAGTTACATTGTTTCATAGTTTGCCATTGTGAGATTTGAACTCATGATCTTGGGGTTACAAGCCCAGTACCATAACCACTTGGCTACTTAGGCCAAGCAACCTCCCTTTGAAATTCCATGGTGCAGATTCCCTGTTTAATCACATGGTGGAGTATCTCTCTATAATCACATGGTGCAGTATCTCTGTATAAGCACATGGTGCAGTCTCTCTGTGTAATCACATGGTGCCGTCTCTGTCTAATCACATGGTGCCATCTCTGTCTAATCACATGGTGCAGTCTCTGTGGAATTACATGGTGCAGTCTCTGTGTAATCACATGGTGCCGTCTCTGTCTAATCACATGGTGCAGTCTCTGTGGAATCACATGGTGCAGTCTCTGTCTAATCACATGGTGCAGTCTCTGTCAAATCACATGGTGCAGTCCTTGTCGACTCACGTGGTGCAGTCTCTGTGGAATCACATGGTGCAGTCTCTGTCTAATCACATGGTGCAGTCTCTGTGTATTCACATGGTGCAGTCTCTGTCTAATCACATGGTGCAGTCTCTGTGGAATCACATGGTGCAGTCTCTGTCTAATCACATGGTGCAGTCTCTGTGTATTCACATGGAGCAGTCTCTGTCTAATCACATGGTGCAGTCTCTCTGTGTAATCACATGGTGCAGTCTCTGTGCAATCACATGGTGCAGTCTCTGTCTAATCACATGGTGCAGTCACTGTGGAATCACATGGAGCAGTCTCTGTCTAATCACATGGTGCAGTCTCTGTGTAATCACATGATTCATTATTCGTGTAAACACATGGTACAGTCTCTCTTTGTTATCCCATGGTGCAGTCTCTCTGTAATCATGTGGTGCAGTCTCTGTGTATTCACATGGTGCAGTCTCTGTGGAATCACATGGTGCAGTCTCTCTGTGTAATCACATGGTGCAGTCTCTGTGGAATCACATGGTGCACTCTCTGAGTAATCACATGATTCATTATTCGTGTAACCACATGGTGCAGTCTCTCTGTGTAACCACATGGTGCAGTCCCTGTCTAATCACATGGTGCAGTCCCTGTCTAAACACATGGTGCAATCTCTGTCTAATCACATGGTGCAATCTCTGTCTAATCACATGGTGCCATCTCTGTCTAATCACATGGTGCAGTCTCTGAGGAATCACATGGTGCAGTCTCTGTCTAATCACATGGTGCAGTCTCTGTGTAATCACATGGAGCAGTCTCTGTGGAATCACATGGTGCAGTCTCTGTATAATCACATGGTGCAGTCCCAGTCTAATCACATGGAGCAGTCTCTGTGTTATCACATGGTGCTGTCTCTGTAATCACATGATGCAGTCTCTGTGTAATCACATGATGCAGTCTCTGTGTTACTCTTTCGATTACAAACCCATTTCCATCTGTTTCAGATGAAGTTACATTGTTTCATAGTTTGCCATTGTGAGATTTGAACTCATGATTTTGGGGTTACAAGCCCAGTACCATAACCACTTGGCTATTTAGGCCAAGCAACCTCCCTTTGAAATTCCATGGTGCAGATTCCCTGTTTAATCACATGGTGGAGTATCTCTCTATAATCACATGGTGCAGTATCTCTGTATAAGCACATGGTGCAGTCTCTCTGTGTAATCATGTGGTGCCGTCTCAGTCTAATCACATGGTGCAGTCTCAGTCTAATCACATGGTGCTGTCTCTGTCTAATCACATGGTGCAGTCTCTGTGGAATCACATGGTGCAGTCTCTGTCTTATCACATGGTGCAGTCTCTCTGTGTAATCACATGGTGCAGTCTCTGTATAATCACATGGTGCTGGCTCTGTCTAATCACATGGTGCAGTCTCTGTGTAATCACATGGTGCTGGCTCTGTCTAATCACATGGTGCAGTCTGTGTGGAATCACATGGTGCAGTCTCTCTGTGTATTCACATTTTGCAGTCTCTGTGCAATCACATGGTGCAGTCTCTGAGTAATCACATGATTCATTATTCGTGTAACTACATGGTGCAGTCTCTCTGTGTTATCACATGGTGCAGTCTCTCTGTAATCATGTGGTGCAGTCTCTGTGCAACCACATGGTGCAGTCTCTGTCTAATCACATGGTGCAGTCTCTCTGTGTAATCACATGGTGCAGTCTCTGTGGAATCACATGGAGCAGTCTCTGTCTAATCACATGGTGCAGTCTCTCTCTGGAATCACATGGTGCACTCTCTGAGTAATCACATGAATCATTATTCGTGTAACCACATGGTACAGTCTCTCTGTGTAATCACATGGTGTAGTCTCTGTGTGGAATCACATGGTGCACTCTCTGAGTAATCACATGAATCATTATTCGTGTAACCGCATGGTACAGTCTCTCTGTGTAACCACATGGTGCAGTCTCTATGTGTAATCACGTGGTGCAGTCTCTGTGTAATCACATGATGCAGTCTGTGTATAATCACATGGTGCGGACTCTCTGTGACTCTTTCGATTACAAACCCATTTCCATCTGTTTCAGATGAAGTTACATTGTTTCATAGTTTGCCATTGTGAGATTTGAACTCATGATTTTGGGGTTACAAGCCCAGTACCATAACCACTTGGCTATTTAGTCCAAGCAACCTCCCTTTGAAATTCCATGGTGCAGATTCCCTGTTTAATCACATGGTGGAGTATCTCTCTATAATCACATGGTGCAGTATCTCTGTATAAGCACATGGTGCAGTCTCTCTGTGTAATCACATGGTGCCGTCTCAGTCTAATCACATGGTGCAGTCTCTGTCTAATCACATGGTGCTGTCTCTCTGTGTAATCACATGGTGCAGTCTCTGTATAATCACATGGTGCTGGCTCTGTCTAATCACATGGTGCAGTCTCTGTGGAATCACATGGTGCAGTCTCTCTGTGTATTCACATGGTGCAGTCTCTGTGCAATCACATGGTGCAGTCTCTGTGTAATCACATGGTGCTGGCTCTTTCTAATCACATGGTGCAGTCTCTGTGGAATCACATGGTGCAGTCTCTCTGTGTATTCACATGGTGCAGTCTCTGTGCAATCACATGGTGCACTCTCTGAGTAATCACATGATTCATTATTCGTGTAACTACATGGTGCAGTCTCTCTGTGTTATCACATGGTGCAGTCTCTCTGTAATCATGTGGTGCAGTCTCTGTGCAACCACATGGTGCAGTCTCTGTCTAATCACATGGTGCAGTCTCTCTGTGTAATCACATGGTGCAGTCTCTGTGGAATCACATGGAGCAGTCTCTGTCTAATCACATGGTGCAGTCTCTCTGTGTAATCACATGGTGCAGTCTCTGTGGAATCACATGGAGCAGTCTATGTCTAATCACATGGTGCAGTCTTTCTGTGGAATCACATGGTGCACTCTCTGAGTAATCACATGAATTATTATTCGTGTAACCACATGGTACAGTCTCTCTGTGTAATCACATGGTGTAGTCTCTGTGGGATCACATGGTGCAGTCTCTCTGTGTAATCACATGGTGCAGTCTCTCTGTGTAATCACATGGTTCAGTCTCTGTCTAATCACATGGTGCTGGCTCTGTCTAATCACATGGTGCAGTCTCTGTGGAATCACATGGTGCACTCTCTGAGTAATCACATGATTCATTATTCGTGTAACCACATGGTGCAGTCTCTCTGTGTTATCACATGGTGCAGTCTCTGTGGAATCACATGGTGCAGTCTCTGTCTAATCACATGGTGCTGTCTCTGTCTAATCACATGGTGCAGTCTCTGTCTAATCACATGGTGCAGTCTCTCTGTGTAATCACATGGTGCAGTCTCTGTGCAATCACATGGTGCACTCTCTGAGTAATCACATGATTCATTATTCATGTAACCACATGGTACAGTCTCTCTGTGTTATCTCATGGTGCAGTCTCTCTGTAATCATGTGGTGCAGTCTCTGTGTAATCACATGGTGCAGTCTCTGTGGAATCACATGGTGCAGTCTCTGTCTAATCACATGGTGCAGTCTCTGTGGAATCAAATGGTGCAGTCTCTGAGGAATCATATGGAGCAGTCTCTGTCTAATCACATGGTGCAGTCTCTCTGTGTAATCACATGCTGCAGTCTCGGTGCAATCACATGGTGCAGTCTCTGAGTAATCACATGATTCATTATTCGTGTAACCACATGGTGCAGTCTCTGTCTAATCACATGGTGCAGTCTCTGTCTAATCATATGGTGCAGTCTCTGTCTTAGCACATGGTGCAGTCTCTGTCTAATCATATGGTGCAGTCTCTGTCTAATCACATGGTGCAGTCTCAGTGTAATCACATGGTGCAGTCTCGGTGTAATCACATGGTGCAGTCTCTCTGTGTAACCACATGGTGCAGTCTCTCTGTGTAATCACGTGATGCAGTCTCTGTGTAATCACGTGGTGCAGTCTCTGTGAAATCACAAGGTGCAGTTTCTGTGTTATCACATGGTGCTGTCTCTGTAATCACATGATGCAGTCTCTGTATAATCACATGGTGCAGTCTCTCTGTAACTCTTTCGATTACAAACCCATTTCCATCTGTTTCAGATGAAGTTACATTGTTTCATAGTTTGCCATTGTGAGATTTGAACTCATGATCTTGGGGTTACAAGCCCAGTACCATAACCACTTGGCTACTTAGGCCAAGCAACCTCCCTTTGAAATTCCATGGTGCAGATTCCCTGTTTAATCACATGGTGGAGTATCTCTCTATAATCACATGGTGCAGTATCTCTGTATAAGCACATGGTGCAGTCTCTCTGTGTAATCACATGGTGCCGTCTCTGTCTAATCACATGGTGCCATCTCTGTCTAATCACATGGTGCAGTCTCTGTGGAATTACATGGTGCAGTCTCTGTGTAATCACATGGTGCCGTCTCTGTCTAATCACATGGTGCAGTCTCTGTGGAATCACATGGTGCAGTCTCTGTCTAATCACATGGTGCAGTCTCTGTCAAATCACATGGTGCAGTCCTTGTCGACTCACGTGGTGCAGTCTCTGTGGAATCACATGGTGCAGTCTCTGTCTAATCACATGGTGCAGTCTCTGTGTATTCACATGGTGCAGTCTCTGTCTAATCACATGGTGCAGTCTCTGTGGAATCACATGGTGCAGTCTCTGTCTAATCACATGGTGCAGTCTCTGTGTATTCACATGGAGCAGTCTCTGTCTAATCACATGGTGCAGTCTCTCTGTGTAATCACATGGTGCAGTCTCTGTGCAATCACATGGTGCAGTCTCTGTCTAATCACATGGTGCAGTCACTGTGGAATCACATGGAGCAGTCTCTGTCTAATCACATGGTGCAGTCTCTGTGTAATCACATGATTCATTATTCGTGTAAACACATGGTACAGTCTCTCTTTGTTATCCCATGGTGCAGTCTCTCTGTAATCATGTGGTGCAGTCTCTGTGTATTCACATGGTGCAGTCTCTGTGGAATCACATGGTGCAGTCTCTCTGTGTAATCACATGGTGCAGTCTCTGTGGAATCACATGGTGCACTCTCTGAGTAATCACATGATTCATTATTCGTGTAACCACATGGTGCAGTCTCTCTGTGTTATCACATGGTGCAGTCTCTCTGTAATCATGTGGTGCAGACTCTGTGTAACCACATGGTGCAGTCCCTGTCTAATCACATGGTGCAGTCCCTGTCTAAACACATGGTGCAATCTCTGTCTAATCACATGGTGCAATCTCTGTCTAATCACATGGTGCCATCTCTGTCTAATCACATGGTGCAGTCTCTGAGGAATCACATGGTGCAGTCTCTGTCTAATCACATGGTGCAGTCTCTGTGTAATCACATGGAGCAGTCTCTGTGGAATCACATGGTGCAGTCTCTGTATAATCACATGGTGCAGTCCCAGTCTAATCACATGGAGCAGTCTCTGTGTTATCACATGGTGCTGTCTCTGTAATCACATGATGCAGTCTCTGTGTAATCACATGATGCAGTCTCTGTATAATCACATGATGCAGTCTCTGTGTTACTCTTTCGATTACAAACCCATTTCCATCTGTTTCTGATGAAGTTACATTGTTTCATAGTTTGCCATTGTGAGATTTGAACTCATGATTTTGGGGTTACAAGCCCAGTACCATAACCACTTGGCTATTTAGGCCAAGCAACCTCCCTTTGAAATTCCATGGTGCAGATTCCCTGTTTAATCACATGGTGGAGTATCTCTCTATAATCACATGGTGCAGTATCTCTGTATAAGCACATGGTGCAGTCTCTCTGTGTAATCATGTGGTGCCGTCTCAGTCTAATCACATGGTGCAGTCTCAGTCTAATCACATGGTGCTGTCTCTGTCTAATCACATGGTGCAGTCTCTGTGGAATCACATGGTGCAGTCTCTGTCTTATCACATGGTGCAGTCTCTCTGTGTAATCACATGGTGCAGTCTCTGTATAATCACATGGTGCTGGCTCTGTCTAATCACATGGTGCAGTCTCTGTGTAATCACATGGTGCTGGCTCTGTCTAATCACATGGTGCAGTCTGTGTGGAATCACATGGTGCAGTCTCTCTGTGTATTCACATGGTGCAGTCTCTGTGCAATCACATGGTGCAGTCTCTGAGTAATCACATGATTCATTATTCGTGTAACTACATGGTGCAGTCTCTCTGTGTTATCACATGAATCATTATTCGTGTAACCACATGGTACAGTCTCTCTGTAATCATGTGGTGCAGTCTCTGTGCAACCACATGGTGCAGTCTCTGTCTAATCACATGGTGCAGTCTCTCTGTGTAATCACATGGTGCAGTCTCTGTGGAATCACATGGAGCAGTCTCTGTCTAATCACATGGTGCAGTCTCTCTGTGGAATCACATGGTGCACTCTCTGAGTAATCACATGAATCATTATTCGTGTAACCACATGGTACAGTCTCTCTGTGTAATCACATGGTGTAGTCTCTGTGTGGAATCACATGGTGCACTCTCTGAGTAATCACATGAATCATTATTCGTGTAACCGCATGGTACAGTCTCTCTGTGTAACCGCATGGTGCAGTCTCTATGTGTAATCACGTGGTGCAGTCTCTGTGTAATCACATGATGCAGTCTCTCTGTAACTCTTTCGATTACAAACCCATTTCCATCTGTTTCAGATGAAGTTACATTGTTTCATAGTTTGCCATTGTGAGATTTGAACTCATGATTTTGGGGTTACAAGCCCAGTACCATAACCACTTGGCTATTTAGGCCAAGCAACCTCCCTTTGAAATTCCATGGTGCAGATTCCCTGTTTAATCACATGGTGGAGTATCTCTCTATAATCACATGGTGCAGTATCTCTGTATAAGCACATGGTGCAGTCTCTCTGTGTAATCACATGGTGCCGCCTCTGTCTAATCACATGGTGCAGTCTCTGTCTAATCACAGGGGGCAGTCTCTGTCTAATCACACGGTGCCGTCTCTGTCTAATCACATGGTGCAGTCTCAGTCTAATCACATGGTGCAGTCTCTGTCTAATCACATGGTGCAGTCTCTGTCTAATCACATGGTGCAGTCCCAGTCTAATCACATGGTGCCGTCTCTGTCTAATCACATGGTGCCGTCTCTGTCTAATCACATAGTGCAGTCTCTGTGTTATCACATGGTGCAGTCTCTGTCTAATCACATGGTGCAGTCTCTGTCTAATCACACGGTGCCGTCTCTGTCTAATCACATGGTGCAGTCTCAGTCTAATCACATGGTGCAGTCTCTGTCTAATCACATGGTGCCGTCTCTGTCTAATCACATGGTGCATTCTCTGTGGAATCACATGGTGCAGTCTCTGTCTAATCACATGGTGCAGTGTCTCTGAGGAATCACATGGTGCAGTCTCTCTGTGTAATCACATGGTGCAGTCTCTGTCTAATCACATGGTGCAGTCTCTCTGTGTAATCACATGGTGCAGTCTCTCTGTGTAATCACATGGTGCAGTCTCTGTGTAATCACATGGTGCAGTCTCTGTGGGATCACATGGTGCAGTCTCTGAGTAATCACATGATTCCTTATTCGTGTAACCACATGGTACAGTCTCTCTGTGTTATCACATGGTGCAGTCTCTGTGGAATCACATGGTGCAGTCTCTGTCTAATCACATGGTTCAGTCTCTGTCTAATCACATGGTGCAGTCTCTGTGGAATCACATGGTGCAGTCTCTGTCTAATCACATGGTTCAGTCTCTGTCTAATCACATGCTGCAGTCTCTCTGTATAATCACATGGTGCAGTCTCTCTGTGTAATCACATGGTGCAGTCTCTGTGTAATCACATGGTGCAGTCTCTCTGTAATCATGTGGTGCAGTCTCTGTGTAATCACATGGTGCAGTCTCTGTGTAATCACATGGTGCAGTCTCTGTGTAATCACATGGTGCAGTCTCTGTGTAATCACATGGTGCAGTCTCTGTCTAATCACATGGTGCAGTCTCTGTCTAATCACATGGTGCAGTCTCTGTGTAATCACGTGGTGCAGTCTCTGTGAAATCACAAGGTGCAGTTTCTGTGTTATCACATGGTGCTGTCTCTGTAATGACATGATGCAGTCTCTGTATAATCACATGGTGCAGTCTCTCTTTTAATCTTTCGATTACAAACCCATTTCCATCTGTTTCTGATGAAGTTACATTGTTTCGTAGCATGCCATTGTGAGATTTGAACTCATGATCTTGGGGTTACAAGTCCAGTTCCATAACCACTTGGCTACTTAGGCCAAGCAACCTCCCTTTGAAATTACATGGTGCAGATTCCCTGTTTAATCACATGGTGGAGTATCTCTCTATAACCACATGGTGCAGTCTCTGTCTAATCACATGGTGCAGTCTCGTGTAATCACATGGTGCATTCCCTCTGTCTAATCACCTGGTGCAGTCCCTGTGCAAGCACATGGTGGAGTCTCTCTGTAATCACATGTTGCAGTCTCTGTGTGTTATCACATGGTGTACTCTCTGTCTAATCACATGTTGCAGTATCTGTGTAATCAGATGGGGCCATCCCTCTGTAATCACATGCTGCAGTCTCTCTGTGTAATTACAAGGTGCAGTCTCTGTATAATCATATGGTGCGGTCTCTCGGTGTACTCACTTGGTGCAATATCTGAAGAATCACATGGTGCAGTCTTTCTGTGTAATCACATGGTGAAGTCTCTCTCTGTAATCACATGGTGCAGTCTCTGTGTAATCACATGGTGCAGTCTCGGTGTAATCACATGCTGATGTCTCTTTGAAAGCACATGTTGCAGTCTCTCTGTCAAAACAACATTGTGTAGTCTCTGTGTGTATTTACGGTGCACTCTATCTGCATATTGACATGGTACAGTCTGTCTGTATAATCTCATGGTGCAGTCCCTGTGAAAACATGATGTATTCTCTCTCTGTAATCACATGGTGCAGTCTCTCTGTGTAATTACAAGGTGCAGTCTCTGTATAATCATATGGGGCGGTCTCTCTGTTTACTCACTGGTGCAATATCTGAAGAATCACATGGTGCAGTCTTTCTGTGTAATCACATGGTGATGTCTCTGTGTAATCACATGGTGCAGTCTCTGTCTAATCACATGGTGCAGTCTCGTGTAATCACATGGTGCATTCCCTGTCTAATCACATGGTGCAGTCTCTCTGTGTGATCACATGGTGCAGTCTCGGTGTAATCACATGTTACAGTCTCTCTGTGTAATCACATGGTGCAGTCTCTATGTGGAATCACATGCTGCAGCCCTTGTGTAATCACATGGTGCAGTCCCTATCTTTTATCACATTGTGCAATCTCTGCGTAATCACATGGTGCAGTCTCAATCTGTAATCACATGGTGCAGTCTCTGTAATCACATAGTGCAGTCTCTGTGTAATCACATGGTGCACTCTCTGAGTAATCAAATGGTGCAGTCTTTGTGTAATCACATGTTGCAGTCTCTCTGTGTAATCACGTAGTGCAGTCCCTGTGCAAGCACATGGTGCACTCTCTGTCTACTCACATTTTGCAGTCTCTGTGTAATCACATGGTGCAGTGTTTGTGTAATCACATGCTGATGTCCCTTTGAAAGCACATGTTGCAGTCACTCTGTCAAAACAACATTGTGTAGTCTCTGTGTGTAATCACGGTGCAGTCTCTCTGCATATTCACATGGTACAGTCTGTCTGTATACTCTCATGGTTCAGTCCCTGTGAAAACATGATGTATTCACTCTCTGTAATCTCATGGTGCAGTCTCTCTGTGTAATTACAAGGTGAAGTCTCTCTGTGTAACCACATGGTGCAGTCCCTCTGTGTAATCACATGGTGCAGTCTCTGTGGAATCAAATGGTGCAGTATCTGTGTAATCACATGGTGCAGTCTCTGTCTAATCACATGGTGCATTCTCTCTGTGTAATCACATGGTGCAATCTCTGTGTGTAATCACATGATTCATTCTTCGTGTAACCACATGGTGTAGTCTCTCTGTGTAATCACATGTTGCATTCACTGTATAATAACATGGTGCAGTCTCTGTGGAATCGCATGGTGCAGTCTCTGTGTGATCACATGGTGCAGTTTCGGTGTAATCACATGTTACAGTCTCTCTGTGTAATCAAATGGTGCGGTCTCTCTGTGGAATCACATAGTGCAGTGTCTGTGTAATCACGTGCAGTCTCTGTCTAATCACATGGTGCAGTCTCTCTGTGTAATCACATGATTCATTCATCGTGTAACCACATGGTGCAGTCTCTCTGTGTAATCACATGGTGCAGTCCCTGTGCAAGCACATGGTGCAGTCGCTGTGTAATCACATGGTGCAGTCTCTGTGTAATCACATGGTGCAGTAACTCTGTCTAATCACATGATTCATTCTTCGTTTAACCACATCACATTGTACAGTCTCTGTGTAATCACATGGTGCAGGCTCTCTGTGGAATCACATGGTGCAGTGTCTGCGTAATCACATGGTGCAGTCTCTGTATAATCACCTGGTGTAGTCTCTGTATAATCACATGGTGCAGTCTCTGTGTAATCACATATTGCAGTCTCTCTGTATAATCACATGGTGCAGTCTCTCTGGGTAATCACATGGTGCAGTCTCTGTGTAATCACCTGGTGTAGTCTCTGTATAATCACATGGTGCAGTCCCTCTGTCTAATCACATGGTGCAGTCTCTGTATAATCACCTGGTGTAGTCTCTGTATAATCACATGGTGCTGTCTCTGTGTAATCACGTGGTGCAGTCCCTGTGCAAGCACATGGTGGAGTCTCTCTGTAATCACATGTTGCAGTCTCTGTGTGTTATCACATGGTGTACTCTCTGTCTAATCACATGTTGCAGTATCTGTGTAATCAGATGGGGCCATCTCTCTGTAATCACATGCTGCAGTCTCTCTGTGTAATTACAAGGTGCAGTCTCTGTATAATCATATGGTGCGGTCTCTCTGTGTACTCACTTGGTGCAATATCTGAAGAATCACATGGTGCAGTCTTTCTGTGTAATCACATGGTGAAGTCTCTCTCTGTAATCACATGGTGCAGTCTCTGTGTAATCACATGGTGCAGTCTCGGTGTAATCACATGCTGATGTCCCTTTGAAAGCACATGTTGCAGTCTCTCTGTCAAAACAACATTGTGTAGTCTCTGTGTGTATTTACGGTGCACTCTATCTGCATATTGACATGGTACAGTCTGTCTGTATAATCTCATGGTGCAGTCCCTGTGAAAACATGATGTATTCTCTCTCTGTAATCACATGGTGCAGTCTCTCTGTGTAATTACAAGGTGCAGTCTCTGTATAATCATATGGGCCGTCTCTCAGTTTACTCACTGGTGCAATATCTGAAGAATCACATGGTGCAGTCTTTCTGTGTAATCACATGGTGATGTCTCTGTGTAATCACATGGTGATGTCTCTGTGTAATCACATGTTGCATTCACTGTATAATCACATGGGGCTGTCTCTGAGTTATCACATGCTGAAGTCTCTCTGTTTAATCACATGGTGCAGTCTCTCTGTGTAATCACAAGTTGAAGTCTATGTGTAATCACATGGTGCAGTCTATGTCTAATCACATGGTGCAGTCTCTATGTTTTATCACATTGAGCAATCTCTGCGTAATCACATGGTGCAGTCTCAATCTGTAATCACGTGGTGCAGTCTCTTTGTAATCACATGGTGCAGTGTCTGTGAAATCACATGGCGCACTCTGTGTAATCACATGGTGCAGTCTCTGTGTAATCAAATGGTGCAGTCTTTGTGTAATCACATGGTGCAGTCTCTGTGTAATCACATGATTCATTCTTCGTGTAACCACATAGTGCAGTCTCTCTGTGTAATCACATGGTGCAGTCTATGTCTAATCACATGGTGCAGTCTCTGTCGAATCACATGGTGCAGTCTCTGTGTGATCACATGGTGCAGTCTCATTGTAATCACATGGTGCAGTCCCTGTGTAATCACATAGTGCAGTGTCTGTGTAATTACATGGTGCAGTCTCTGTCTAATCACATGTTGCAGCCTCTCTGTGTAATCACATGATTCATTCATCGTGTAACCACATGTTGCAGCCTCTCTGTGTAATCACATGATTCATTCTTCGTGTAACCACATAGTGCAGTCTCTCTGTGTAATCACATGGTGCAGTCTATGTCTAATCACATGGTGCAGTCTCTGTCGAATCACATGGTGCAGTCTCTGTGTGATCACATGGTGCAGTCTCGGTGTAATCACATGTTGCAGTCTCTCTGTGTAATCACATGTTGCAGACTCTCTGTGTAATCACATGGTGCAGTCTCTGTGTAATCAGATGATTCATTCTTCGTGTAACCACATGGTGCAGACTCTCTGTGTAATGACATGGTGCATTCTATGTCTAATCACATGGTGCAGTCTGTGGAATTGCATGGTGCAATCTCTGTGTGATCACATGGTGCAGTCTCTCTGTGGAATCACATGTTACAGTCTCTCTGTGTAATCACATGGTGCAGTCTCTCTGTGTAATCACATGGTGCAGTCTCTGTGGAATCACATGGTGCAGTCTCTGTGTGATCACATGGTGCAGTCTAGGTGTAATCACATGTTGCAGTCTCTCTGTGTAATCACATGGTGTAGTCTCTGTGTAATCACATGGTGCAGTCTCTCTGTGTAATCACATGTTGCAGTCTCTGTGTAATCACATTATTCATTCTTCGTGTAACCACATGGTGCAGTCTCTCTGTGTAATGACATGGTGCATTCTCTGTCTAATCACATGGTGCAGACTCTCTGTGTAATCACATGATTCATTCTTCGTGTCACCACATGGTGCAGTCTCTCTGTGCAATGACATGGTGCATTCTCTGTCTAATCACATGGTGCAGTCTCTCTGTGTAATCACGTGGTGCAGTCGCTGTGCAAACACATGGTGCAGTCTCTGTGTGTTATCACATGGTGTACTCTCTGTCTAATCACATGTTGCAGTATCTGTGTAATCAGATGGTGCCGTCTCTCTGTAATCACATGCTGCAGTCTCTCTGTGTAATTACAAGGTGCAGTCTCTGTATAATCATATGGGGCGGTCTCTCTGTGTACTCACTTGGTGCAATATCTGAAGAATCACATGGTGCAGTCTTTCTGTGTAATCACATGGTGATGTCTCTGTGTAATCACATGATGATGTCTCTGTGTAATCACATGCTGCAGTCTCTATGCAATCACAAGGTGCAGTCTCTCTGTGTAATCACATGATTCATTCTTCGTGTGACCACATGGTGCAGTCTCTCTGTGTAATCACATGGTGCAGTCTCTCTGTGTAATCACATGGTGCAGTATCTCTGTGTAATCACATGGTGAAATCTCTCTGTGAAATCACATGGTGCAGTAACTCTATGTAATCACATTGTACAGTCTCTGTGTAATCACATGGTGCAGTCTCTCTGTGTAATCAAATGGTGCAGTGTCTGCGTAATCACATGTTTCATTCTTCATTTAACCACATGTTGCAGTCTCTCTGTGTAATCACATGGTGAAATCTCTCTGTGTAATCAAATGGTGCAGTCTCTCTGTGTAACCACATGTTGCAGTCTCTCTGTATAATCCCATGGTGCAGTCTCTCTGTGCAATCACATGATGCAGTCTCTGTGCAATCACATGGTGCAGTCTCTGTATAATCACCTGGTGTATTCTCTGTGTAATCACATGGTGCAGTCACTCTGTATAATCACATGGTGCAGTCTCTGGGTAATCACATGGTGCAGTCTCTGTGTAATCACATGGTGCAGTCTCTCTGTATAATCACCTGGTGTATTCTCTGTGTAATCACATGGTGCAGTCTCTGTGTAATCACATGGTGCAGTCTCTCTGTATAATCAAATGGTGCAGTCTCTGGGTAATCACATTGTGCAGTCTCTCTATAATCACATGGTGCAGTCTCCCTGTGTAATCACATGGTGCAGTCTCTCTGTATAATCACATGGTGCAGTCTCTCTGGGTAATCACATGGTTCAGTCTCTGTGTAATCACATGATTCATTCTTCGTGTAACCAGAAGGTGCAGTTTCTCTGTGTAATGACATGGTGCATTCCCTGTCTAATCACATGGTGCAGTCTCTGTGGAATCACATGGTGCAGTCTCTGTCTAATCACATGGTGCAGTCTAGGTGTAATCACATGTTGCAGTCTCTCTGTGTAATCACATGGTGCAGTCTCACTGTGTAATCACATGTTGCAGTCTCTGTGTAATCACATTATTCATTCTTCGTGTAACCACATGGTGCAGTCTTTCTGTGTAATGACATGGTGCAGTCTCTGTGTAATGACATGGTGCATTGTCTGACTAATCACATGGTGCAGACTCTCTGTGTAATCACATGATTCATTCTTCGTGTCACCACATGGTGCTGTCTCTCTGTGTAATCACGTGGTGCAGTCGCTGTGCAAACACATGGTGGAGTCTCTGTCTAATCACATGTTGCAGTATCTGTGTAATCAGATGGTGCCGTCTCTCTGTAATCACATGCTGCAGTCTCTCTGTGTAATTACAAGGTGCAGTCTCTGTATAATCATATGGTGCGGTCTCTCTGTATACTCACTTGGTGCAATATCTGAAGAATCACATGGTGCAGTCTTTCTGTGTAATCACATGGTGATGTCTCTGTGTAATCACATGATGATGTCTCTGTGTAATCACATGCTGCAGTCTCTATGCAATCACATGGTGCAGTCTCACTGTGTAATCACATGATTCATTCTTCGTGTAACCACATGGTGCAGTCTCTCTGTGTAATCACAAGGTGCAGTCTCTCTGTGTAATCACATGATTCATTCTTCGTGTGACCAATTGGTGCAGTCTCTCTGTGTAATCACATGGTGCAGTCCCTGTGCAAGTACATGGTGCAGTGTCTGTGTAATCACATGGTGCAGTCCCTGCGTAATCACATGGTGAAATCTCTCTGTGAAATCACATGGTGCAGTAACTCTATGTAATCACATTGTACAGTCTCTGTGTAATCACTTGGTGCAGTCTCTCTGTGTAATCACATGGTGCAGTGTCTGCGTAATCACATGGTGCAATCTCTGTCTAATCACATGTTTCATTCTTCGTTTAATCACATGTTGCAGTCTCTCTGTGTAATCACATGGTGCAGTGTCTGTGTAATCACATGGTGCAGTCTCTGTCTAATCACATGGTGAAATCTCTCTGTGTAATCAGATGGTGCAGTCTCTCTGTGTAACCACATGTTGCAGTCTCTCTGTATAATCCCATAGTGCAGTCTCTCTGTGCAATCACATGGTGCAGTCTCTGTGTAATCACATGGTGCAGTCTCTGAGTAATCACCTGGTGCAGTCTCTGTGTAATCACATGGTGCAGTCTCTGTCTAATCACATGGTGCAGTCTCTGAGTAATCACATGGTGCAGTCTCTCTGTATAATCACATGGTGCAGTCTCTGGGTAATCACATGGTGCAGTCTCTCTATAATCACATGGTGCAGTCTCCCTGTGTAATCACATGGTGCAGTCTCTCTGTATAATCACATGGTGCAGTCTCTGTCTAATCACATGGTGCAGTCTCTGTGGAATCACATGGTGCAGTCTCTGTCTAATCACATGGTGCAGTCTAGGTGTAATCACATGTTGCAGTCTCTCTGTGTAATCACATGGTGCAGTCTCTCTGTGTAATCACATGTTGCAGTCTCTGTGTAATCACATTATTCATTCTTCGTGTAACCACATGGTGCAGTCTTTCTGTGTAATGACATGGTGCAGTCTCTGTGTAATCACATGGTGCATTGTCTGACTAATCACATGGTGCAGGCTCTCTGTGTAATCACATGATTCATTCTTCGTGTCACCACATGGTGCTGTCTCTCTGTGTAATCAAGTGGTGCAGTCGCTGTGCAAACACATGGTGGAGTCTCTGTGTAATCACATGTTGCAGTCTCTGTGTGTTATCACATGGTGTACTCTCTGTCTAATCACATGTTGCTGTATCTGTGTAATCAGGTGGTGCCGTCTCTCTGTAATCACACGCTGCAGTCTCTCTGTGTAATTACAAGGTGCAGTCTCTGTCTAATCACATGTTTCTTTCTTCGTTTAACCACATGTAGCAGTCTCTCTGTGTAATCAAATGGTGCAGTCTCTGTGTAATCACATGGTGCAGTCTCTGTGTAATCACATGGTGCAGTCTCTGTGTAATCACATGGTGCAGTCGCTGTATAATCACCTGGTGCAGTCTCTGTGTAATCACATGGTGCAGTCTCTCTGTATAATCACATGGTGCAGTGTCTCTGGGTAATCACATGGTGCAGTCACTGTGTAATCACATGGTGCAGTCTCTGTGTAATCACATTCTGCAGTCTCTCTGTGCAATCACATGGTGCAGTCTCTCTGTGTAATCACATGGTACAGTCTCTCTGTGTAATCACATGGTGCAGTCTCTCTGAAATCACATTCTGCAGTCTCTCTGTGTAATCACATGGTGCAGTCTCTATGTAATCACATGATTCATTCTTCGTGTAACCACATGGTGCAGTCTCTCTGTGTAATGACATGGTGCATTCCCTGTCTAATCACATGGTGCAGTGTCTGTGGAATCACATTTTGCAGTCTCTGTCAAATCACATGGTGCAGTCTCTCTGTATAATCACATGGTGCAGTCTCTCTGTGTAATCACATGGTGCAGTCTCTCTGTATAATCACATGGTGCAGTCTCTCTGGGTAATCACATGGTGCAGTCTCTATGTAATCACATGATTCATTCTACGTGTAACCACATGGTGCAGTCTCTCTGTGTAATGACATGGTGCATTCCCTGTCTAATCACATGGAGCAGTCTCTGTGGAATCACATGGTGCAGTCGCTCTGTGTAATCACATGGTGCAGTCGCTCTGTGTAATCACATGGTGCAGTCTCTCTGTGTAATCACATGTTGCAGTCTCTGTGTAATCACATTATTCATTCTTCGTGTAACCACATGGTGCAGTCTCTCTGTGTAATGACATGGTGCATTCTCTGACTAATCACATGGTGCAGACTCTCTGTGTAATCACATGATTCATTCTTCGTGTCAGCACATGGTGCAGTCTCTCTGTGTAATCACGTGGTGCAGTCCCTGTGAAATCACATGGTGGAGTCCCTGTGTAATCACATGTTGCAGTATCTGTGTAATCAGATGGTGCCGTCTCTGTGTAATCACATGCTGCAGTCTCTCTGTGTAATTACAAGGTGCAGTCTCTGTATAATCATATGGTGCGGTCTCTCTGTGTACTCACTTGGTGCAATATCTGAAGAATCACATGGTGCAGTCTTTCTGTGTAATCACCTGGTGATGTCTCTGTGTAATCACATGATGATGTCTCTGTGTAATCACATGCTGCAGTCTCTATGCAATCACATGGTGCAGTCTCACTGTGTAATCACATGATTGATTCTTCGTGTGACCACATGGTGCAGTCTCTCTGTGTAATCACATGGTGCAGTCCCTGTGCAAGTACATGATGCAGTGTCTGTGTAATCACATGGTGCAATCTCTGTGTAATCACATGGTGAAATCTCTCTGTGAAATCACATGGTGCAGTAACTCTATGTAATTACATTGTACAGTCTCTGTGTAATCACATGGTGCAGTCTCTCTGTGTAATCACATTGTGCAGTGTCTGCGTAATCACATGGTGCAGTCTCTGTCTAATCACATGTTTCATTCTTTGTTTAACCACATGTTGCAGTCTTTCTGTGTAATCACATGGTGCAGTCTCTGTGTAATCACATGATTCATTCTACGTGTAACCACATGGTGCAGTCTCTCTGTGTAATGACATGGTGCATTCCCTGTCTAATCACATGGAGCAGTCTCTGTGGAATCACATGGTGCAGTCGCTCTGTGTAATCACATGGTGCAGTCTCTCTGTGTAATCACATGTTGCAGTCTCTGTGTAATCACATTATTCATTCTTCGTGTAACCACATGGTGCAGTCTCTCTGTGTAATGACATGGTGCATTCTCTGACTAATCACATGGTGCAGACTCTCTGTGTAATCACATGATTCATTCTTCGTGTCAGCACATGGTGCAGTCTCTCTGTGTAATCACGTGGTGCAGTCCCTGTGAAATCACATGGTGGAGTCTCTGTGTAATCACATGTTGCAGTCTCTGTGTGTTATCACATGGTGTACACTCTGTCTAATCACATGTTGCAGTATCTGTGTAATCAGATGGTGCCGTCTCTGTGTAATCACATGCTGCAGTCTCTCTGTGTAATTACAAGGTGCAGTCTCTGTATAATCATATGGTGCGGTCTCTCTGTGTACTCACTTGGTGCAATATCTGAAGAATCACATGGTGCAGTCTTTCTGTGTAATCACATGGTGATGTCTCTGTGTAATCACATGATGATGTCTCTGTGTAATCACATGCTGCAGTCTCTATGCAATCACATGGTGCAGTCTCACTGTGTAATCACATGATTCATTCTTCGTGTGACCACATGGTGCAGTCTCTCTGTGTAATCACATGGTGCAGTCCCTGTGCAAGTACATGGTGCAGTGTCTGTGTAATCACATGGTGCAATCTCTGTGTAATCACATGGTGAAATCTCTCTGTGAAATCACATGGTGCAGTAACTCTATGTAATCACATTGTACAGTCTCTGTGTAATCACATGGTGCAGTCTCTCTGTGTAATCACATTGTGCAGTGTCTGCGTAATCACATGGTGCAGTCTCTGTCTAATCACATGTTTCATTCTTTGTTTAACCACATGTTGCAGTCTTTCTGTGTAATCACATGGTGCAGTCTCTGTGTAATCACATGGTGCAGTGTCTGCGTAATCACATGGTGCAGTCTCTGTCTAATCACATGGTGAAATCGCTCTGTGTAATCAAATGGTGCAGTCTCTCTGTGTAACCACATGTTGCAGTCTCTCAGTATAATCCCGTGGTGCAGTCTCTGTGTAAACACATGGTGCAGTCTCTGTGTAATCACATGGTGCAGTCTCTGTATAATCCCATGGTGCAGTCTCTGTGTAAACACATGGTGCTGCCTCTGAGTAATCACATGGTGCAGTCTCTCTGTATAATCACATGGTGCAGTCTCTCTGTGTAATCACATGGTGCAGTCTCTCTGTATAATCACATGGTTCAATCTCTCTGGGTAATCACATGGTGCAGTCTCTGTGTAATCACATGATTCATTCTTCGTGTAACCACATGGTGCAGTCTCTCTGTGAAATCACAAGGTGCAGTCTCTGTGTAATCACATGGTGCAGTCTCTCTGTGGAATCACATGGTGCAGTCTCTCTGTGTAGTCACATGGTGTAGTCCTTGTGTAATCGCATGGTGCAGTACCTATGTTTTATCACATTGTGCAATCTCTGCGTAATCACATGGTGCAGTCTCAATCTGTAATCACGTGGTGCAGTCTCTGTGTAATCACATAGTGCAGTCTCTGTGTAATCACATAGTGCAGTCTCTGTGTAATCACATGGTGCACTCTCTGAGTAATCAAATGGTGCAGTCTTTGTGTAATCACATGGTGCAGTCTCTCTGTGTAATCACATGGTGCAGTCTCTGTGTAATCACATGATTCATTCTTCGTGTAACCATATAGTGCAGTCTCTCTGTGTAATCACATGGTGCATTCTCTGTCTAATCACATGGTTCAGTCTCTGTGTAATCACATGGTGCAGTCTCTGTTTGATCACATGGTGCAGTCTCGGTGTAATCACATGTTACAGTCTCTCTGTGTAATCACATGGTGCAGTCTCTCTGTGGAATCACATGGTGCAGTCTCTATGTAATCACATGGTGCAGTGTCTGTGTAATCACATGGTGCAGTCTCTGTCTAATCACATGGTGCATTCTCTCTGTGTAATCACATGATTCATTCTTCGTGTAACCACATGTTGCAGCCTCTCTGTGTAATCACATGATTCATTCATCGTGTAACCACATGGTGCAGTCTCTCTGTGTAAGCCGATGGTGCAGTCCCTGTGAAAGCACATGGTGAATTCTCTCTCTGAAATCACATGGTGCACTCTCTCTGTGTAATCACATGGTGTAGTCCTTGTGTAATCACATGGTGCAGTCCCTATGTTTTATCACATTGTGCAATCTCTGCGTAATCACATGGTGCAGTCTCAATCTGTAATCACGTGGGGCAGTCTCTGTGTAATCACATAGTGCAGTCTCTGTGTAATCACATGGTGCACACTCTGAGTAATCAAATGGTGCAGTCTCTCTGTGTAATCACACGGTGCAGTCTCTGTGTAATCACATGATTCATTCTTCGTGTAACCATATAGTGCAGTCTCTCTGTGTAATCACATGGTGCATTCTCTGTCTAATCACATGGTGCAGTCTCTGTGTGATCACATGGTGCAGTCTCGGTGTAATCACATGTTACAGTCTCTCTGTGTAATCACATGGTGCAGTCTCTCTGTGGAATCACATGGTGCAGTCTCTATGTAATCACATGGTGCAGTGTCTGTGTAATCACATGGTGCAGTCTCTGTCTAATCACATGGTGCATTCTCTCTGTGTAATCACATGATTCATTCTTTGTGTAACCACATGGTGCAGTTTCTCTGTGTAATCACGTGGTGCAGTCCCTGTGCAAGCATATGGTACACTCTCTGTGGAATCACATGGAGCAGTCTCTGTCTAATCAAATGGTGCAGTCTCTCTGTGTAATCACACGGTGCAGTCTCTGTGTAATCACATGATTCATTCTTCGTGTAACCATATAGTGCAGTCTCTCTGTGTAATCACATGGTGCATTCTCTGTCTAATCACATGGTGCAGTCTCTGTGTGATCACATGGTGCAGTCTCGGTGTAATCACATGTTACAGCCTCTCTGTGTAATCACATGGTGCAGTCTCTCTGTGTAATCACATGGTGCAGTCTCTGTGGAATCACATGTTGCAGTCTCTGTCTAATCACATGGTGCAGTCTCTGTGGAATCACATGGTGCAGTCTCTGTGTGATCACATGGTGCAGTCTAGGTGTAATCACATGTTGCAGTCTCTCTGTGTAATCACATGGTGTAGTCTCTGTGTAATCACATGGTGTAGTCTCTCTGTGTAATCACATGGTGTAGTCTCTGTGTAATCACATGGTGTAGTCTCTCTGTGTGATCACATGGTGCAGTCTCTCTGTGTAATCACATGGTGTAGTCTCTGTGTAATCACATGGTGCAGTCTCTCTGTGTAATCACATGGTGTAGTCTCTGTGTAATCACATGGTGCAGTCTCTCTGTGTAATCACATGGTGCAGTCTCTCTGTGTAATCACATGTTGCAGTCTCTGTGTAATCACATTATTCATTCTTCGTCTAACCACATGGTGCAGTCTCTCTGTGTAATGACATGGTGCATTCTCTGTCTAATCACATGGTGCAGACTCTCTGTGTAATCACATGATTCATTCTTCGTGTCACCACATGGTGCAGTCTCTCTGTGTAATCACGTGGTGCAGTCGCTGTGCAAACACATGGTGGAGTCTCTGTGTAATCACATGTTGCAGTCTCTGTGTGTTATCACATGGTGTACTCTCTGTCTAATCACATGTTGCAGTATCTGTGTAATCAGATGGTGCCGTCTCTCTGTAATCACATGCTGCAGTCTCTCTGTGTAATTACAATGTGCAGTCTCTGTATAATCATATGGTGCGGTCTCTCTGTGTACTCACTTGGTGCAATATCTGAAGAATCACATGGTGCAGTCTTTCTGTGTAATCACATGATGATGTCTCTGTGTAATCACATGATGATGTCTCTGTGTAATCACATGCTGCAGTCTTTATGCAATCACATGGTGCAGTCTCTGTGTAATCACATGATGCATTCACTGTATAATCACATGGTGCAGTCTCACTGTGTAATCACAAGGTGCAGTCTCTGTGGAATCACATGGTGCAGTCTCTGTGTAATCACATGGTGCAGTCTCTGTGTAATCACCTGATGTAGTCTCTGTGTAATCACATGGTGCAGTCTCTGTGTGATCACCTGGTGCAGTCTAGGTGTAATCACATGTTGCAGTCTCTCTGTGTAATCACATGTTGCAGTCTCTGTGTAATCAAATTATTCATTTTTCGTGTAACCACATGGTGCAGTCTCTCTGTGTAATGACATGGTGCATTCACTGTCTAATCACATGGTGCAGACTCTCTGTGTAATCACATGATTCATTCTTCGTGTCACCACATGGTGCTGTCGCTCTGTGTAATCACATGGTGCAGTCGCTGTGCAAACACATGGTGCAGTCACTGTGTAATCACATGTTGCAGTCTCTGTGTAATCACATTGTGCTGTCTCTGAGTTATCACATGGTGCAATCTCTGTGCAATCACATGGTGCAGTTTCTGTGTAATTACATGGTGAAGTCTCTCTTTGTAACCACATGGTGCAGTCTCTCTGTGTAATCACATGGTGCAGTCTCTCTGTGGAATCACATGGTGCAGTCTCTGTCTAATCACATGGTGCAGTCTCTCTGTGGAATCACATGGTGCAGTCTCTGTGTGTAATCACATGATTCATTCTTCGTGTAACCACATGGTGCAGTCTCTCTGTGTAATCACATGGTGCAGTCTCTGTGTAATCACATGTTGCAGTCTCTCTGTGGAATCACATGGTGCAGTCTCTGTGTAATCACATAGTGCAGACTCTGTGTAATCACATGGTGCAGTCTCTGTGTAATCACATGTTGCATTCACTCTGTAATCACATGGTGCAGTCTCACTGTGTAATCACATGGTGCAGTCTCGGTGTAATCACATGTTACAGTCTCTCTGTGGAATCACATGGTGCAGTCTCTGTGTAATCACATAGTGCAGTCTCTGTGTAATCACATGGTGCAGTCACTGTGTAATCACATGTTGCATTCACTCTATAATCACATGGTGCAGTCTCTGTGTAATCACATGTTGCATTCACTGTATAATCACATGGTGCAGTCTCACTGTGTAATCACATGGTGCAGTCTCGGTGTAATCACATGTTACAGTCTCTCTGTGGAATCACATGGAGCAGTCTCTGTGTAATCACATGGTGCAGTCTCTCTGTCTAATCACATGATTCATTCATCGTGTAACCACATGGTGCAGTCTCTCTGTGTAAGCCGATGGTGCAGTCCCTGTGAAAGCACATGGTGAATTCGCTCTCTGAAATCACATGGTGCACTCTCTCTGTGTAATCACATGGTGTAGTCCTTGTGTAATCATATGGTGCAGTCCCTATGTTTTATCACATTGTGCAATCTCTGCGTAATCACATGGTGCAGTCTCAATCTGTAATCACGTGGTGCAGTCTCTGTGTAATCTCATAGTGCAGTCTCTGTGTAATCACATGGTGCACTCTCTGAGTAATCAAATGGTGCAGTCTTTGTGTAATCACATGGTGCAGTCTCTCTGTGTAATCACACGGTGCAGTCTCTGTGTAATCACATGATTCATTGTTCGTGTAACCATATAGTGCAGTCTCTCTGTGTAATCACATGGTGCAGTCTATGTCTAATCACATGGTGCAGTCTCTGTCTAATCACATGGTGCAGTCTCTGTATAATCACATGGTGCAGTCTATGTCTAATCACATGGTGCAGTCTCTGTCGAATCACATGGCGCAGTCTCTGTGTGATCATATGGTGCAGTCTCGGTGTAATCACATGTTGCAGTCTCTCTGTTTAATCACATGGTGCAGTCTCTGTGTAATCACATGACTCATTCTTCGTGTAACCATATAGTGCAGTCTCTCTGTGTAATCACATGGTGCATTCTCTGTCTAATCACATGGTGCAGTCTCTGTGTGATCACATGGTGCAGTCTCTGTGTAATCACATGGTGCAGTCTCTATGTAATCACATGGTGCAGTGTCTGTGTAATCACATGGTGCAGTCTCTGTCTAATCACATGGTGCATTCTCTCTGTGTAATCACATGATTCATTCTTTGTGTAACCACATGGTACACTCTCTGTGTAATCACATGGTGCAGATTCTGCGTAATCCCATGGTGCATTCTCCCTGTGTAATCACATGGTGCAGTCTCTGTCCAATCACATGGTGCAGTCTCTGTGTGATCACGTGGTGCAGTGTCTGCGTAATCCCATGGTGCAGTCTCTCTGTGTAATTACAAGGTGAAGTCTCTCTGTGTAACCACATGGTGCAGTCTCTCTGTGTAATGACATGGTGCATTCTCTGTCTAATCACATGGTGCAGACTCTCTGTGTAATCACATGATTCATTCTTCGTGTCACCACATGGTGCAGTCTCTCTGTGCAATGACATGGTGCATTCTCTGTCTAATCACATGGTGCAGTCTCTCTGTGTAATCACGTGGTGCAGTCGCTGTGCAAACACATGGTGCAGTCTCTGTGTGTTATCACATGGTGTACTCTCTGTCTAATCACATGTTGCAGTATCTGTGTAATCAGATGGTGCCGTCTCTCTGTAATCACATGCTGCAGTCTCTCTGTGTAATTACAAGGTGCAGTCTCTGTATAATCATATGGGGCGGTCTCTCTGTGTACTCACTTGGTGCAATATCTGAAGAATCACATGGTGCAGTCTTTCTGTGTAATCACATGGTGATGTCTCTGTGTAATCACATGATGATGTCTCTGTGTAATCACATGCTGCAGTCTCTATGCAATCACAAGGTGCAGTCTCTCTGTGTAATCACATGATTCATTCTTCGTGTGACCACATGGTGCAGTCTCTCTGTGTAATCACATGGTGCAGTCTCTCTGTGTAATCACATGGTGCAGTATCTCTGTGTAATCACATGGTGAAATCTCTCTGTGAAATCACATGGTGCAGTAACTCTATGTAATCACATTGTACAGTCTCTGTGTAATCACATGGTGCAGTCTCTCTGTGTAATCAAATGGTGCAGTGTCTGCGTAATCACATGTTTCATTCTTCATTTAACCACATGTTGCAGTCTCTCTGTGTAATCACATGGTGAAATCTCTCTGTGTAATCAAATGGTGCAGTCTCTCTGTGTAACCACATGTTGCAGTCTCTCTGTATAATCCCATGGTGCAGTCTCTCTGTGCAATCACATGATGCAGTCTCTGTGCAATCACATGGTGCAGTCTCTGTATAATCACCTGGTGTATTCTCTGTGTAATCACATGGTGCAGTCACTCTGTATAATCACATGGTGCAGTCTCTGGGTAATCACATGGTGCAGTCTCTGTGTAATCACATGGTGCAGTCTCTCTGTATAATCACCTGGTGTATTCTCTGTGTAATCACATGGTGCAGTCTCTGTGTAATCACATGGTGCAGTCTCTCTGTATAATCAAATGGTGCAGTCTCTGGGTAATCACATTGTGCAGTCTCTCTATAATCACATGGTGCAGTCTCCCTGTGTAATCACATGGTGCAGTCTCTCTGTATAATCACATGGTGCAGTCTCTCTGGGTAATCACATGGTTCAGTCTCTGTGTAATCACATGATTCATTCTTCGTGTAACCAGAAGGTGCAGTCTCTCTGTGTAATGACATGGTGCATTCCCTGTCTAATCACATGGTGCAGTCTCTGTGGAATCACATGGTGCAGTCTCTGTCTAATCACATGGTGCAGTCTAGGTGTAATCACATGTTGCAGTCTCTCTGTGTAATCACATGGTGCAGTCTCTCTGTGTAATCACATGTTGCAGTCTCTGTGTAATCACATTATTCATTCTTCGTGTAACCACATGGTGCAGTCTTTCTGTGTAATGACATGGTGCAGTCTCTGTGTAATGACATGGTGCATTGTCTGACTAATCACATGGTGCAGACTCTCTGTGTAATCACATGATTCATTCTTCGTGTCACCACATGGTGCTGTCTCTCTGTGTAATCACGTGGTGCAGTCGCTGTGCAAACACATGGTGGAGTCTCTGTCTAATCACATGTTGCAGTATCTGTGTAATCAGATGGTGCCGTCTCTCTGTAATCACATGCTGCAGTCTCTCTGTGTAATTACAAGGTGCAGTCTCTGTATAATCATATGGTGCGGTCTCTCTGTATACTCACTTGGTGCAATATCTGAAGAATCACATGGTGCAGTCTTTCTGTGTAATCACATGGTGATGTCTCTGTGTAATCACATGATGATGTCTCTGTGTAATCACATGCTGCAGTCTCTATGCAATCACATGGTGCAGTCTCACTGTGTAATCACATGATTCATTCTTCGTGTAACCACATGGTGCAGTCTCTCTGTGTAATCACAAGGTGCAGTCTCTCTGTGTAATCACATGATTCATTCTTCGTGTGACCACATGGTGCAGTCTCTCTGTGTAATCACATGGTGCAGTCCCTGTGCAAGTACATGGTGCAGTGTCTGTGTAATCACATGGTGCAGTCCCTGCGTAATCACATGGTGAAATCTCTCTGTGAAATCACATGGTGCAGTAACTCTATGTAATCACATTGTACAGTCTCTGTGTAATCACTTGGTGCAGTCTCTCTGTGTAATCACATGGTGCAGTGTCTGCGTAATCACATGGTGCAATCTCTGTCTAATCACATGTTTCATTCTTCGTTTAATCACATGTTGCAGTCTCTCTGTGTAATCACATGGTGCAGTGTCTGTGTAATCACATGGTGCAGTCTCTCTATAATCACATGGTGCAGTCTCCCTGTGTAATCACATGGTGCAGTCTCTCTGTATAATCACATGGTGCAGTCTCTGTCTAATCACATGGTGCAGTCTCTGTGGAATCACATGGTGCAGTCTCTGTCTAATCACATGGTGCAGTCTAGGTGTAATCACATGTTGCAGTCTCTCTGTGTAATCACATGGTGCAGTCTCTCTGTGTAATCACATGTTGCAGTCTCTGTGTAATCACATTATTCATTCTTCGTGTAACCACATGGTGCAGTCTTTCTGTGTAATGACATGGTGCAGTCTCTGTGTAATGACATGGTGCAGTCTCTCTGTATAATCACATGGTGCAGTCTCTGTCTAATCACATGGTGCAGTCTCTGTGGAATCACATGGTGCAGTCTCTGTCTAATCACATGGTGCAGTCTAGGTGTAATCACATGTTGCAGTCTCTCTGTGTAATCACATGGTGCAGTCTCTCTGTGTAATCACATGTTGCAGTCTCTGTGTAATCACATTATTCATTCTTCGTGTAACCACATGGTGCAGTCTTTCTGTGTAATGACATGGTGCAGTCTCTGTGTAATCACATGGTGCATTGTCTGACTAATCACATGGTGCAGGCTCTCTGTGTAATCACATGATTCATTCTTCGTGTCACCACATGGTGCTGTCTCTCTGTGTAATCAAGTGGTGCAGTCGCTGTGCAAACACATGGTGGAGTCTCTGTGTAATCACATGTTGCAGTCTCTGTGTGTTATCACATGGTGTACTCTCTGTCTAATCACATGTTGCTGTATCTGTGTAATCAGGTGGTGCCGTCTCTCTGTAATCACACGCTGCAGTCTCTCTGTGTAATTACAAGGTGCAGTCTCTGTCTAATCACATGTTTCTTTCTTCGTTTAACCACATGTAGCAGTCTCTCTGTGTAATCAAATGGTGCAGTCTCTGTGTAATCACATGGTGCAGTCTCTGTGTAATCACATGGTGCAGTCTCTGTGTAATCACATGGTGCAGTCGCTGTATAATCACCTGGTGCAGTCTCTGTGTAATCACATGGTGCAGTCTCTCTGTATAATCACATGGTGCAGTGTCTCTGGGTAATCACATGGTGCAGTCACTGTGTAATCACATGGTGCAGTCTCTGTGTAATCACATTCTGCAGTCTCTCTGTGCAATCACATGGTGCAGTCTCTCTGTGTAATCACATGGTACAGTCTCTCTGTGTAATCACATGGTGCAGTCTCTCTGAAATCACATTCTGCAGTCTCTCTGTGTAATCACATGGTGCAGTCTCTATGTAATCACATGATTCATTCTTCGTGTAACCACATGGTGCAGTCTCTCTGTGTAATGACATGGTGCATTCCCTGTCTAATCACATGGTGCAGTGTCTGTGGAATCACATTTTGCAGTCTCTGTCAAATCACATGGTGCAGTCTCTCTGTATAATCACATGGTGCAGTCTCTCTGTGTAATCACATGGTGCAGTCTCTCTGTATAATCACATGGTGCAGTCTCTCTGGGTAATCACATGGTGCAGTCTCTATGTAATCACATGATTCATTCTACGTGTAACCACATGGTGCAGTCTCTCTGTGTAATGACATGGTGCATTCCCTGTCTAATCACATGGAGCAGTCTCTGTGGAATCACATGGTGCAGTCGCTCTGTGTAATCACATGGTGCAGTCGCTCTGTGTAATCACATGGTGCAGTCTCTCTGTGTAATCACATGTTGCAGTCTCTGTGTAATCACATTATTCATTCTTCGTGTAACCACATGGTGCAGTCTCTCTGTGTAATGACATGGTGCATTCTCTGACTAATCACATGGTGCAGACTCTCTGTGTAATCACATGATTCATTCTTCGTGTCAGCACATGGTGCAGTCTCTCTGTGTAATCACGTGGTGCAGTCCCTGTGAAATCACATGGTGGAGTCCCTGTGTAATCACATGTTGCAGTATCTGTGTAATCAGATGGTGCCGTCTCTGTGTAATCACATGCTGCAGTCTCTCTGTGTAATTACAAGGTGCAGTCTCTGTATAATCATATGGTGCGGTCTCTCTGTGTACTCACTTGGTGCAATATCTGAAGAATCACATGGTGCAGTCTTTCTGTGTAATCACCTGGTGATGTCTCTGTGTAATCACATGATGATGTCTCTGTGTAATCACATGCTGCAGTCTCTATGCAATCACATGGTGCAGTCTCACTGTGTAATCACATGATTGATTCTTCGTGTGACCACATGGTGCAGTCTCTCTGTGTAATCACATGGTGCAGTCCCTGTGCAAGTACATGATGCAGTGTCTGTGTAATCACATGGTGCAATCTCTGTGTAATCACATGGTGAAATCTCTCTGTGAAATCACATGGTGCAGTAACTCTATGTAATTACATTGTACAGTCTCTGTGTAATCACATGGTGCAGTCTCTCTGTGTAATCACATTGTGCAGTGTCTGCGTAATCACATGGTGCAGTCTCTGTCTAATCACATGTTTCATTCTTTGTTTAACCACATGTTGCAGTCTTTCTGTGTAATCACATGGTGCAGTCTCTGTGTAATCACATGATTCATTCTACGTGTAACCACATGGTGCAGTCTCTCTGTGTAATGACATGGTGCATTCCCTGTCTAATCACATGGAGCAGTCTCTGTGGAATCACATGGTGCAGTCGCTCTGTGTAATCACATGGTGCAGTCTCTCTGTGTAATCACATGTTGCAGTCTCTGTGTAATCACATTATTCATTCTTCGTGTAACCACATGGTGCAGTCTCTCTGTGTAATGACATGGTGCATTCTCTGACTAATCACATGGTGCAGACTCTCTGTGTAATCACATGATTCATTCTTCGTGTCAGCACATGGTGCAGTCTCTCTGTGTAATCACGTGGTGCAGTCCCTGTGAAATCACATGGTGGAGTCTCTGTGTAATCACATGTTGCAGTCTCTGTGTGTTATCACATGGTGTACACTCTGTCTAATCACATGTTGCAGTATCTGTGTAATCAGATGGTGCCGTCTCTGTGTAATCACATGCTGCAGTCTCTCTGTGTAATTACAAGGTGCAGTCTCTGTATAATCATATGGTGCGGTCTCTCTGTGTACTCACTTGGTGCAATATCTGAAGAATCACATGGTGCAGTCTTTCTGTGTAATCACATGGTGATGTCTCTGTGTAATCACATGATGATGTCTCTGTGTAATCACATGCTGCAGTCTCTATGCAATCACATGGTGCAGTCTCACTGTGTAATCACATGATTCATTCTTCGTGTGACCACATGGTGCAGTCTCTCTGTGTAATCACATGGTGCAGTCCCTGTGCAAGTACATGGTGCAGTGTCTGTGTAATCACATGGTGCAATCTCTGTGTAATCACATGGTGAAATCTCTCTGTGAAATCACATGGTGCAGTAACTCTATGTAATCACATTGTACAGTCTCTGTGTAATCACATGGTGCAGTCTCTCTGTGTAATCACATTGTGCAGTGTCTGCGTAATCACATGGTGCAGTCTCTGTCTAATCACATGTTTCATTCTTTGTTTAACCACATGTTGCAGTCTTTCTGTGTAATCACATGGTGCAGTCTCTGTGTAATCACATGGTGCAGTGTCTGCGTAATCACATGGTGCAGTCTCTGTCTAATCACATGGTGAAATCGCTCTGTGTAATCAAATGGTGCAGTCTCTCTGTGTAACCACATGTTGCAGTCTCTCAGTATAATCCCGTGGTGCAGTCTCTGTGTAAACACATGGTGCAGTCTCTGTGTAATCACATGGTGCAGTCTCTGTATAATCCCATGGTGCAGTCTCTGTGTAAACACATGGTGCTGCCTCTGAGTAATCACATGGTGCAGTCTCTCTGTATAATCACATGGTGCAGTCTCTCTGTGTAATCACATGGTGCAGTCTCTCTGTATAATCACATGGTTCAATCTCTCTGGGTAATCACATGGTGCAGTCTCTGTATAATCACATAATTCATTGTTTGTGTAACCACATGTTACAGTCTCTCTGTGTAATCACATGGTGCATGCTCTGTGTAATCACATGGTGCAGTCTCTCTGTGGAATCACATGGTGCAGTCTCTCTGTGTAGTCACATGGTGTAGTCCTTGTGTAATCGCATGGTGCAGTACCTATGTTTTATCACATTGTGCAATCTCTGCGTAATCACATGGTGCAGTCTCAATCTGTAATCACGTGGTGCAGTCTCTGTGTAATCACATAGTGCAGTCTCTGTGTAATCACATAGTGCAGTCTCTGTGTAATCACATGGTGCACTCTCTGAGTAATCAAATGGTGCAGTCTTTGTGTAATCACATGGTGCAGTCTCTCTGTGTAATCACATGGTGCAGTCTCTGTGTAATCACATGATTCATTCTTCGTGTAACCATATAGTGCAGTCTCTCTGTGTAATCACATGGTGCATTCTCTGTCTAATCACATGGTGCAGTCTCTGTGTAATCACATGGTGCAGTCTCTGTTTGATCACATGGTGCAGTCTCGGTGTAATCACATGTTACAGTCTCTCTGTGTAATCACATGGTGCAGTCTCTCTGTGGAATCACATGGTGCAGTCTCTATGTAATCACATGGTGCAGTGTCTGTGTAATCACATAGTGCAGTCTCTCTGTGTAATCACATGATTCATTCTTCGTGTAACCACATGTTGCAGCCTCTCTGTGTAATCACATGATTCATTCATCGTGTAACCACATGGTGCAGTCTCTCTGTGTAATCACATGATTCATTCATCGTGTAACCACATGGTGCAGTCTCTCTGTGTAAGCCGATGGTGCAGTCCCTGTGAAAGCACATGGTGAATTCTCTCTCTGAAATCACATGGTGCACTCTCTCTGTGTAATCACATGGTGTAGTCCTTGTGTAATCACATGGTGCAGTCCCTATGTTTTATCACATTGTGCAATCTCTGCGTAATCACATGGTGCAGTCTCAATCTGTAATCACGTGGGGCAGTCTCTGTGTAATCACATAGTGCAGTCTCTGTGTAATCACATGGTGCACACTCTGAGTAATCAAATGGTGCAGTCTCTCTGTGTAATCACACGGTGCAGTCTCTGTGTAATCACATGATTCATTCTTCGTGTAACCATATAGTGCAGTCTCTCTGTGTAATCACATGGTGCATTCTCTGTCTAATCACATGGTGCAGTCTCTGTGTGATCACATGGTGCAGTCTCGGTGTAATCACATGTTACAGTCTCTCTGTGTAATCACATGGTGCAGTCTCTCTGTGGAATCACATGGTGCAGTCTCTATGTAATCACATGGTGCAGTGTCTGTGTAATCACATGGTGCAGTCTCTGTCTAATCACATGGTGCATTCTCTCTGTGTAATCACATGATTCATTCTTTGTGTAACCACATGGTGCAGTTTCTCTGTGTAATCACGTGGTGCAGTCCCTGTGCAAGCATATGGTACACTCTCTGTGGAATCACATGGAGCAGTCTCTGTCTAATCAAATGGTGCAGTCTCTCTGTGTAATCACACGGTGCAGTCTCTGTGTAATCACATGATTCATTCTTCGTGTAACCAAATAGTGCAGTCTCTCTGTGTAATCACATGGTGCATTCTCTGTCTAATCACATGGTGCAGTCTCTGTGTGATCACATGGTGCAGTCTCGGTGTAATCACATGTTACAGCCTCTCTGTGTAATCACATGGTGCAGTCTCTCTGTGTAATCACATGGTGCAGTCTCTGTGGAATCACATGTTGCAGTCTCTGTCTAATCACATGGTGCAGTCTCTGTGGAATCACATGGTGCAGTCTCTGTGTGATCACATGGTGCAGTCTAGGTGTAATCACATGGTGCAGTCTCTCTGTGTAATCACATGGTGTAGTCTCTGTGTAATCACATGGTGTAGTCTCTCTGTGTAATCACATGGTGTAGTCTCTGTGTAATCACATGGTGTAGTCTCTCTGTGTAATCACATGGTGTAGTCTCTGTGTAATCACATGGTGCAGTCTCTCTGTGTAATCACATGGTGCAGTCTCTCTGTGTAATCACATGTTGCAGTCTCTGTGTAATCACATTATTCATTCTTCGTCTAACCACATGGTGCAGTCTCTCTGTGTAATGACATGGTGCATTCTCTGTCTAATCACATGGTGCAGACTCTCTGTGTAATCACATGATTCATTCTTCGTGTCACCACATGGTGCAGTCTCTCTGTGTAATCACGTGGTGCAGTCGCTGTGCAAACACATGGTGGAGTCTCTGTGTAATCACATGTTGCAGTCTCTGTGTGTTATCACATGGTGTACTCTCTGTCTAATCACATGTTGCAGTATCTGTGTAATCAGATGGTGCCGTCTCTCTGTAATCACATGCTGCAGTCTCTCTGTGTAATTACAATGTGCAGTCTCTGTATAATCATATGGTGCGGTCTCTCTGTGTACTCACTTGGTGCAATATCTGAAGAATCACATGGTGCAGTCTTTCTGTGTAATCACATGATGATGTCTCTGTGTAATCACATGATGATGTCTCTGTGTAATCACATGCTGCAGTCTTTATGCAATCACATGGTGCAGTCTCTGTGTAATCACATGATGCATTCACTGTATAATCACATGGTGCAGTCTCACTGTGTAATCACAAGGTGCAGTCTCTGTGGAATCACATGGTGCAGTCTCTGTGTAATCACATGGTGCAGTCTCTGTGTAATCACCTGATGTAGTCTCTGTGTAATCACATGGTGCAGTCTCTGTGTGATCACCTGGTGCAGTCTAGGTGTAATCACATGTTGCAGTCTCTCTGTGTAATCACATGTTGCAGTCTCTGTGTAATCAAATTATTCATTTTTCGTGTAACCACATGGTGCAGTCTCTCTGTGTAATGACATGGTGCATTCACTGTCTAATCACATGGTGCAGACTCTCTGTGTAATCACATGATTCATTCTTCGTGTCACCACATGGTGCTGTCGCTCTGTGTAATCACATGGTGCAGTCGCTGTGCAAACACATGGTGCAGTCACTGTGTAATCACATGTTGCAGTCTCTGTGTAATCACATTGTGCTGTCTCTGAGTTATCACATGGTGCAATCTCTGTGCAATCACATGGTGCAGTTTCTGTGTAATTACATGGTGAAGTCTCTCTTTGTAACCACATGGTGCAGTCTCTCTGTGTAATCACATGGTGCAGTCTCTCTGTGGAATCACATGGTGCAGTCTCTGTCTAATCACATGGTGCAGTCTCTCTGTGGAATCACATGGTGCAGTCTCTGTGTGTAATCACATGATTCATTCTTCGTGTAACCACATGGTGCAGTCTCTCTGTGTAATCACATGGTGCAGTCTCTGTGTAATCACATGTTGCAGTCTCTCTGTGGAATCACATGGTGCAGTCTCTGTGTAATCACATAGTGCAGACTCTGTGTAATCACATGGTGCAGTCTCTGTGTAATCACATGTTGCATTCACTCTGTAATCACATGGTGCAGTCTCACTGTGTAATCACATGGTGCAGTCTCGGTGTAATCACATGTTACAGTCTCTCTGTGGAATCACATGGTGCAGTCTCTGTGTAATCACATAGTGCAGTCTCTGTGTAATCACATGGTGCAGTCACTGTGTAATCACATGTTGCATTCACTCTATAATCACATGGTGCAGTCTCTGTGTAATCACATGTTGCATTCACTGTATAATCACATGGTGCAGTCTCACTGTGTAATCACATGGTGCAGTCTCGGTGTAATCACATGTTACAGTCTCTCTGTGGAATCACATGGAGCAGTCTCTGTGTAATCACATGGTGCAGTCTCTCTGTCTAATCACATGATTCATTCATCGTGTAACCACATGGTGCAGTCTCTCTGTGTAAGCCGATGGTGCAGTCCCTGTGAAAGCACATGGTGAATTCACTCTCTGAAATCACATGGTGCACTCTCTCTGTGTAATCACATGGTGTAGTCCTTGTGTAATCATATGGTGCAGTCCCTATGTTTTATCACATTGTGCAATCTCTGCGTAATCACATGGTGCAGTCTCAATCTGTAATCACGTGGTGCAGTCTCTGTGTAATCTCATAGTGCAGTCTCTGTGTAATCACATGGTGCACTCTCTGAGTAATCAAATGGTGCAGTCTTTGTGTAATCACATGGTGCAGTCTCTCTGTGTAATCACACGGTGCAGTCTCTGTGTAATCACATGATTCATTGTTCGTGTAACCATATAGTGCAGTCTCTCTGTGTAATCACATGGTGCAGTCTATGTCTAATCACATGGTGCAGTCTCTGTCTAATCACATGGTGCAGTCTCTGTATAATCACATGGTGCAGTCTATGTCTAATCACATGGTGCAGTCTCTGTCGAATCACATGGCGCAGTCTCTGTGTGATCATATGGTGCAGTCTCGGTGTAATCACATGCTGCAGTCTCTCTGTTTAATCACATGGTGCAGTCTCTGTGTAATCACATGACTCATTCTTCGTGTAACCATATAGTGCAGTCTCTCTGTGTAATCACATGGTGCATTCTCTGTCTAATCACATGGTGCAGTCTCTGTGTGATCACATGGTGCAGTCTCTGTGTAATCACATGGTGCAGTCTCTATGTAATCACATGGTGCAGTGTCTGTGTAATCACATGGTGCAGTCTCTGTCTAATCACATGGTGCATTCTCTCTGTGTAATCACATGATTCATTCTTTGTGTAACCACATGGTACACTCTCTGTGTAATCACATGGTGCAGATTCTGCGTAATCCCATGGTGCATTCTCCCTGTGTAATCACATGGTGCAGTCTCTGTCCAATCACATGGTGCAGTCTCTGTGTGATCACGTGGTGCAGTGTCTGCGTAATCCCATGGTGCAGTCTCTCTGTGTAATTACAAGGTGAAGTCTCTCTGTGTAACCACATGGTGCAGTCTCTCTGTGTAATGACATGGTGCATTCTCTGTCTAATCACATGGTGCAGACTCTCTGTGTAATCACATGATTCATTCTTCGTGTCACCACATGGTGCAGTCTCTCTGTGCAATGACATGGTGCATTCTCTGTCTAATCACATGGTGCAGTCTCTCTGTGTAATCACGTGGTGCAGTCGCTGTGCAAACACATGGTGCAGTCTCTGTGTGTTATCACATGGTGTACTCTCTGTCTAATCACATGTTGCAGTATCTGTGTAATCAGATGGTGCCGTCTCTCTGTAATCACATGCTGCAGTCTCTCTGTGTAATTACAAGGTGCAGTCTCTGTATAATCATATGGGGCGGTCTCTCTGTGTACTCACTTGGTGCAATATCTGAAGAATCACATGGTGCAGTCTTTCTGTGTAATCACATGGTGATGTCTCTGTGTAATCACATGATGATGTCTCTGTGTAATCACATGCTGCAGTCTCTATGCAATCACAAGGTGCAGTCTCTCTGTGTAATCACATGATTCATTCTTCGTGTGACCACATGGTGCAGTCTCTCTGTGTAATCACATGGTGCAGTCTCTCTGTGTAATCACATGGTGCAGTATCTCTGTGTAATCACATGGTGAAATCTCTCTGTGAAATCACATGGTGCAGTAACTCTATGTAATCACATTGTACAGTCTCTGTGTAATCACATGGTGCAGTCTCTCTGTGTAATCAAATGGTGCAGTGTCTGCGTAATCACATGTTTCATTCTTCATTTAACCACATGTTGCAGTCTCTCTGTGTAATCACATGGTGAAATCTCTCTGTGTAATCAAATGGTGCAGTCTCTCTGTGTAACCACATGTTGCAGTCTCTCTGTATAATCCCATGGTGCAGTCTCTCTGTGCAATCACATGATGCAGTCTCTGTGCAATCACATGGTGCAGTCTCTGTATAATCACCTGGTGTATTCTCTGTGTAATCACATGGTGCAGTCACTCTGTATAATCACATGGTGCAGTCTCTGGGTAATCACATGGTGCAGTCTCTGTGTAATCACATGGTGCAGTCTCTCTGTATAATCACCTGGTGTATTCTCTGTGTAATCACATGGTGCAGTCTCTGTGTAATCACATGGTGCAGTCTCTCTGTATAATCAAATGGTGCAGTCTCTGGGTAATCACATTGTGCAGTCTCTCTATAATCACATGGTGCAGTCTCCCTGTGTAATCACATGGTGCAGTCTCTCTGTATAATCACATGGTGCAGTCTCTCTGGGTAATCACATGGTTCAGTCTCTGTGTAATCACATGATTCATTCTTCGTGTAACCAGAAGGTGCAGTCTCTCTGTGTAATGACATGGTGCATTCCCTGTCTAATCACATGGTGCAGTCTCTGTGGAATCACATGGTGCAGTCTCTGTCTAATCACATGGTGCAGTCTAGGTGTAATCACATGTTGCAGTCTCTCTGTGTAATCACATGGTGCAGTCTCTCTGTGTAATCACATGTTGCAGTCTCTGTGTAATCACATTATTCATTCTTCGTGTAACCACATGGTGCAGTCTTTCTGTGTAATGACATGGTGCAGTCTCTGTGTAATGACATGGTGCATTGTCTGACTAATCACATGGTGCAGACTCTCTGTGTAATCACATGATTCATTCTTCGTGTCACCACATGGTGCTGTCTCTCTGTGTAATCACGTGGTGCAGTCGCTGTGCAAACACATGGTGGAGTCTCTGTCTAATCACATGTTGCAGTATCTGTGTAATCAGATGGTGCCGTCTCTCTGTAATCACATGCTGCAGTCTCTCTGTGTAATTACAAGGTGCAGTCTCTGTATAATCATATGGTGCGGTCTCTCTGTATACTCACTTGGTGCAATATCTGAAGAATCACATGGTGCAGTCTTTCTGTGTAATCACATGGTGATGTCTCTGTGTAATCACATGATGATGTCTCTGTGTAATCACATGCTGCAGTCTCTATGCAATCACATGGTGCAGTCTCACTGTGTAATCACATGATTCATTCTTCGTGTAACCACATGGTGCAGTCTCTCTGTGTAATCACAAGGTGCAGTCTCTCTGTGTAATCACATGATTCATTCTTCGTGTGACCACATGGTGCAGTCTCTCTGTGTAATCACATGGTGCAGTCCCTGTGCAAGTACATGGTGCAGTGTCTGTGTAATCACATGGTGCAGTCCCTGCGTAATCACATGGTGAAATCTCTCTGTGAAATCACATGGTGCAGTAACTCTATGTAATCACATTGTACAGTCTCTGTGTAATCACTTGGTGCAGTCTCTCTGTGTAATCACATGGTGCAGTGTCTGCGTAATCACATGGTGCAATCTCTGTCTAATCACATGTTTCATTCTTCGTTTAATCACATGTTGCAGTCTCTCTGTGTAATCACATGGTGCAGTGTCTGTGTAATCACATGGTGCAGTCTCTGTCTAATCACATGGTGAAATCTCTCTGTGTAATCAGATGGTGCAGTCTCTCTGTGTAACCACATGTTGCAGTCTCTCTGTATAATCCCATAGTGCAGTCTCTCTGTGCAATCACATGGTGCAGTCTCTGAGTAATCACATGGTGCAGTCTCTCTGTATAATCACATGGTGCAGTCTCTGGGTAATCACATGGTGCAGTCTCTCTATAATCACATGGTGCAGTCTCCCTGTGTAATCACATGGTGCAGTCTCTCTGTATAATCACATGGTGCAGTCTCTGTCTAATCACATGGTGCAGTCTCTGTGGAATCACATGGTGCAGTCTCTGTCTAATCACATGGTGCAGTCTAGGTGTAATCACATGTTGCAGTCTCTCTGTGTAATCACATGGTGCAGTCTCTCTGTGTAATCACATGTTGCAGTCTCTGTGTAATCACATTATTCATTCTTCGTGTAACCACATGGTGCAGTCTTTCTGTGTAATGACATGGTGCAGTCTCTGTGTAATCACATGGTGCATTGTCTGACTAATCACATGGTGCAGGCTCTCTGTGTAATCACATGATTCATTCTTCGTGTCACCACATGGTGCTGTCTCTCTGTGTAATCAAGTGGTGCAGTCGCTGTGCAAACACATGGTGGAGTCTCTGTGTAATCACATGTTGCAGTCTCTGTGTGTTATCACATGGTGTACTCTCTGTCTAATCACATGTTGCTGTATCTGTGTAATCAGGTGGTGCCGTCTCTCTGTAATCACACGCTGCAGTCTCTCTGTGTAATTACAAGGTGCAGTCTCTGTCTAATCACATGTTTCTTTCTTCGTTTAACCACATGTAGCAGTCTCTCTGTGTAATCAAATGGTGCAGTCTCTGTGTAATCACATGGTGCAGTCTCTGTGTAATCACATGGTGCAGTCTCTGTGTAATCACATGGTGCAGTCGCTGTATAATCACCTGGTGCAGTCTCTGTGTAATCACATGGTGCAGTCTCTCTGTATAATCACATGGTGCAGTGTCTCTGGGTAATCACATGGTGCAGTCACTGTGTAATCACATGGTGCAGTCTCTGTGTAATCACATTCTGCAGTCTCTCTGTGCAATCACATGGTGCAGTCTCTCTGTGTAATCACATGGTACAGTCTCTCTGTGTAATCACATGGTGCAGTCTCTCTGAAATCACATTCTGCAGTCTCTCTGTGTAATCACATGGTGCAGTCTCTATGTAATCACATGATTCATTCTTCGTGTAACCACATGGTGCAGTCTCTCTGTGTAATGACATGGTGCATTCCCTGTCTAATCACATGGTGCAGTGTCTGTGGAATCACATTTTGCAGTCTCTGTCAAATCACATGGTGCAGTCTCTCTGTATAATCACATGGTGCAGTCTCTCTGTGTAATCACATGGTGCAGTCTCTCTGTATAATCACATGGTGCAGTCTCTCTGGGTAATCACATGGTGCAGTCTCTATGTAATCACATGATTCATTCTACGTGTAACCACATGGTGCAGTCTCTCTGTGTAATGACATGGTGCATTCCCTGTCTAATCACATGGAGCAGTCTCTGTGGAATCACATGGTGCAGTCGCTCTGTGTAATCACATGGTGCAGTCGCTCTGTGTAATCACATGGTGCAGTCTCTCTGTGTAATCACATGTTGCAGTCTCTGTGTAATCACATTATTCATTCTTCGTGTAACCACATGGTGCAGTCTCTCTGTGTAATGACATGGTGCATTCTCTGACTAATCACATGGTGCAGACTCTCTGTGTAATCACATGATTCATTCTTCGTGTCAGCACATGGTGCAGTCTCTCTGTGTAATCACGTGGTGCAGTCCCTGTGAAATCACATGGTGGAGTCCCTGTGTAATCACATGTTGCAGTATCTGTGTAATCAGATGGTGCCGTCTCTGTGTAATCACATGCTGCAGTCTCTCTGTGTAATTACAAGGTGCAGTCTCTGTATAATCATATGGTGCGGTCTCTCTGTGTACTCACTTGGTGCAATATCTGAAGAATCACATGGTGCAGTCTTTCTGTGTAATCACCTGGTGATGTCTCTGTGTAATCACATGATGATGTCTCTGTGTAATCACATGCTGCAGTCTCTATGCAATCACATGGTGCAGTCTCACTGTGTAATCACATGATTGATTCTTCGTGTGACCACATGGTGCAGTCTCTCTGTGTAATCACATGGTGCAGTCCCTGTGCAAGTACATGATGCAGTGTCTGTGTAATCACATGGTGCAATCTCTGTGTAATCACATGGTGAAATCTCTCTGTGAAATCACATGGTGCAGTAACTCTATGTAATCACATTGTACAGTCTCTGTGTAATCACATGGTGCAGTCTCTCTGTGTAATCACATTGTGCAGTGTCTGCGTAATCACATGGTGCAGTCTCTGTCTAATCACATGTTTCATTCTTTGTTTAACCACATGTTGCAGTCTTTCTGTGTAATCACATGGTGCAGTCTCTGTGTAATCACATGATTCATTCTACGTGTAACCACATGGTGCAGTCTCTCTGTGTAATGACATGGTGCATTCCCTGTCTAATCACATGGAGCAGTCTCTGTGGAATCACATGGTGCAGTCGCTCTGTGTAATCACATGGTGCAGTCTTTCTGTGTAATCACATGTTGCAGTCTCTGTGTAATCACATTATTCATTCTTCGTGTAACCACATGGTGCAGTCTCTCTGTGTAATGACATGGTGCATTCTCTGACTAATCACATGGTGCAGACTCTCTGTGTAATCACATGATTCATTCTTCGTGTCAGCACATGGTGCAGTCTCTCTGTGTAATCACGTGGTGCAGTCCCTGTGAAATCACATGGTGGAGTCTCTGTGTAATCACATGTTGCAGTCTCTGTGTGTTATCACATGGTGTACACTCTGTCTAATCACATGTTGCAGTATCTGTGTAATCAGATGGTGCCGTCTCTGTGTAATCACATGCTGCAGTCTCTCTGTGTAATTACAAGGTGCAGTCTCTGTATAATCATATGGTGCGGTCTCTCTGTGTACTCACTTGGTGCAATATCTGAAGAATCACATGGTGCAGTCTTTCTGTGTAATCACATGGTGATGTCTCTGTGTAATCACATGATGATGTCTCTGTGTAATCACATGCTGCAGTCTCTATGCAATCACATGGTGCAGTCTCACTGTGTAATCACATGATTCATTCTTCGTGTGACCACATGGTGCAGTCTCTCTGTGTAATCACATGGTGCAGTCCCTGTGCAAGTACATGGTGCAGTGTCTGTGTAATCACATGGTGCAATCTCTGTGTAATCACATGGTGAAATCTCTCTGTGAAATCACATGGTGCAGTAACTCTATGTAATCACATTGTACAGTCTCTGTGTAATCACATGGTGCAGTCTCTCTGTGTAATCACATTGTGCAGTGTCTGCGTAATCACATGGTGCAGTCTCTGTCTAATCACATGTTTCATTCTTTGTTTAACCACATGTTGCAGTCTTTCTGTGTAATCACATGGTGCAGTCTCTGTGTAATCACATGGTGCAGTGTCTGCGTAATCACATGGTGCAGTCTCTGTCTAATCACATGGTGAAATCGCTCTGTGTAATCAAATGGTGCAGTCTCTCTGTGTAACCACATGTTGCAGTCTCTCAGTATAATCCCATGGTGCAGTCTCTGTGTAAACACATGGTGCAGTCTCTGTGTAATCACATGGTGCAGTCTCTGTATAATCCCATGGTGCAGTCTCTGTGTAAACACATGGTGCTGCCTCTGAGTAATCACATGGTGCAGTCTCTCTGTATAATCACATGGTGCAGTCTCTCTGTGTAATCACATGGTGCAGTCTCTCTGTATAATCACATGGTTCAATCTCTCTGGGTAATCACATGGTGCAGTCTCTGTGTAATCACATGATTCATTCTTCGTGTAACCACATGGTGCAGTCTCTCTGTGAAATCACAAGGTGCAGTCTCTGTGTAATCACATGGTGCAGTCTCTCTGTGGAATCACATGGTGCAGTCTCTCTGTGTAGTCACATGGTGTAGTCCTTGTGTAATCGCATGGTGCAGTACCTATGTTTTATCACATTGTGCAATCTCTGCGTAATCACATGGTGCAGTCTCAATCTGTAATCACGTGGTGCAGTCTCTGTGTAATCACATAGTGCAGTCTCTGTGTAATCACATAGTGCAGTCTCTGTGTAATCACATGGTGCACTCTCTGAGTAATCAAATGGTGCAGTCTTTGTGTAATCACATGGTGCAGTCTCTCTGTGTAATCACATGGTGCAGTCTCTGTGTAATCACATGATTCATTCTTCGTGTAACCATATAGTGCAGTCTCTCTGTGTAATCACATGGTGCATTCTCTGTCTAATCACATGGTGCAGTCTCTGTGTAATCACATGGTGCAGTCTCTGTTTGATCACATGGTGCAGTCTCGGTGTAATCACATGTTACAGTCTCTCTGTGTAATCACATGGTGCAGTCTCTCTGTGGAATCACATGGTGCAGTCTCTATGTAATCACATGGTGCAGTGTCTGTGTAATCACATGGTGCAGTCTCTGTCTAATCACATGGTGCATTCTCTCTGTGTAATCACATGATTCATTCTTCGTGTAACCACATGTTGCAGCCTCTCTGTGTAATCACATGATTCATTCATCGTGTAACCACATGGTGCAGTCTCTCTGTGTAAGCCGATGGTGCAGTCCCTGTGAAAGCACATGGTGAATTCTCTCTCTGAAATCACATGGTGCACTCTCTCTGTGTAATCACATGGTGTAGTCCTTGTGTAATCACATGGTGCAGTCCCTATGTTTTATCACATTGTGCAATCTCTGCGTAATCACATGGTGCAGTCTCAATCTGTAATCACGTGGGGCAGTCTCTGTGTAATCACATAGTGCAGTCTCTGTGTAATCACATGGTGCACACTCTGAGTAATCAAATGGTGCAGTCTCTCTGTGTAATCACACGGTGCAGTCTCTGTGTAATCACATGATTCATTCTTCGTGTAACCATATAGTGCAGTCTCTCTGTGTAATCACATGGTGCATTCTCTGTCTAATCACATGGTGCAGTCTCTGTGTGATCACATGGTGCAGTCTCGGTGTAATCACATGTTACAGTCTCTCTGTGTAATCACATGGTGCAGTCTCTCTGTGGAATCACATGGTGCAGTCTCTATGTAATCACATGGTGCAGTGTCTGTGTAATCACATGGTGCAGTCTCTGTCTAATCACATGGTGCATTCTCTCTGTGTAATCACATGATTCATTCTTTGTGTAACCACATGGTGCAGTTTCTCTGTGTAATCACGTGGTGCAGTCCCTGTGCAAGCATATGGTACACTCTCTGTGGAATCACATGGAGCAGTCTCTGTCTAATCAAATGGTGCAGTCTCTCTGTGTAATCACACGGTGCAGTCTCTGTGTAATCACATGATTCATTCTTCGTGTAACCATATAGTGCAGTCTCTCTGTGTAATCACATGGTGCATTCTCTGTCTAATCACATGGTGCAGTCTCTGTGTGATCACATGGTGCAGTCTCGGTGTAATCACATGTTACAGCCTCTCTGTGTAATCACATGGTGCAGTCTCTCTGTGTAATCACATGGTGCAGTCTCTGTGGAATCACATGTTGCAGTCTCTGTCTAATCACATGGTGCAGTCTCTGTGGAATCACATGGTGCAGTCTCTGTGTGATCACATGGTGCAGTCTAGGTGTAATCACATGTTGCAGTCTCTCTGTGTAATCACATGGTGTAGTCTCTGTGTAATCACATGGTGTAGTCTCTCTGTGTAATCACATGGTGTAGTCTCTGTGTAATCACATGGTGTAGTCTCTCTGTGTGATCACATGGTGCAGTCTCTCTGTGTAATCACATGGTGTAGTCTCTGTGTAATCACATGGTGTAGTCTCTCTGTGTAATCACATGGTGTAGTCTCTGTGTAATCACATGGTGCAGTCTCTCTGTGTAATCACATGGTGCAGTCTCTCTGTGTAATCACATGTTGCAGTCTCTGTGTAATCACATTATTCATTCTTCGTCTAACCACATGGTGCAGTCTCTCTGTGTAATGACATGGTGCATTCTCTGTCTAATCACATGGTGCAGACTCTCTGTGTAATCACATGATTCATTCTTCGTGTCACCACATGGTGCAGTCTCTCTGTGTAATCACGTGGTGCAGTCGCTGTGCAAACACATGGTGGAGTCTCTGTGTAATCACATGTTGCAGTCTCTGTGTGTTATCACATGGTGTACTCTCTGTCTAATCACATGTTGCAGTATCTGTGTAATCAGATGGTGCCGTCTCTCTGTAATCACATGCTGCAGTCTCTCTGTGTAATTACAATGTGCAGTCTCTGTATAATCATATGGTGCGGTCTCTCTGTGTACTCACTTGGTGCAATATCTGAAGAATCACATGGTGCAGTCTTTCTGTGTAATCACATGATGATGTCTCTGTGTAATCACATGATGATGTCTCTGTGTAATCACATGCTGCAGTCTTTATGCAATCACATGGTGCAGTCTCTGTGTAATCACATGATGCATTCACTGTATAATCACATGGTGCAGTCTCACTGTGTAATCACAAGGTGCAGTCTCTGTGGAATCACATGGTGCAGTCTCTGTGTAATCACATGGTGCAGTCTCTGTGTAATCACCTAATGTAGTCTCTGTGTAATCACATGGTGCAGTCTCTGTGTGATCACCTGGTGCAGTCTAGGTGTAATCACATGTTGCAGTCTCTCTGTGTAATCACATGTTGCAGTCTCTGTGTAATCAAATTATTCATTTTTCGTGTAACCACATGGTGCAGTCTCTCTGTGTAATGACATGGTGCATTCACTGTCTAATCACATGGTGCAGACTCTCTGTGTAATCACATGATTCATTCTTCGTGTCACCACATGGTGCTGTCGCTCTGTGTAATCACATGGTGCAGTCGCTGTGCAAACACATGGTGCAGTCACTGTGTAATCACATGTTGCAGTCTCTGTGTAATCACATTGTGCTGTCTCTGAGTTATCACATGGTGCAATCTCTGTGCAATCACATGGTGCAGTTTCTGTGTAATTACATGGTGAAGTCTCTCTTTGTAACCACATGGTGCAGTCTCTCTGTGTAATCACATGGTGCAGTCTCTCTGTGGAATCACATGGTGCAGTCTCTGTCTAATCACATGGTGCAGTCTCTCTGTGGAATCACATGGTGCAGTCTCTGTGTGTAATCACATGATTCATTCTTCGTGTAACCACATGGTGCAGTCTCTCTGTGTAATCACATGGTGCAGTCTCTGTGTAATCACATGTTGCAGTCTCTCTGTGGAATCACATGGTGCAGTCTCTGTGTAATCACATAGTGCAGACTCTGTGTAATCACATGGTGCAGTCTCTGTGTAATCACATGTTGCATTCACTCTGTAATCACATGGTGCAGTCTCACTGTGTAATCACATGGTGCAGTCTCGGTGTAATCACATGTTACAGTCTCTCTGTGGAATCACATGGTGCAGTCTCTGTGTAATCACATAGTGCAGTCTCTGTGTAATCACATGGTGCAGTCACTGTGTAATCACATGTTGCATTCACTCTATAATCACATGGTGCAGTCTCTGTGTAATCACATGTTGCATTCACTGTATAATCACATGGTGCAGTCTCACTGTGTAATCACATGGTGCAGTCTCGGTGTAATCACATGTTACAGTCTCTCTGTGGAATCACATGGAGCAGTCTCTGTGTAATCACATGGTGCAGTCTCTCTGTCTAATCACATGATTCATTCATCGTGTAACCACATGGTGCAGTCTCTCTGTGTAAGCCGATGGTGCAGTCCCTGTGAAAGCACATGGTGAATTCGCTCTCTGAAATCACATGGTGCACTCTCTCTGTGTAATCACATGGTGTAGTCCTTGTGTAATCATATGGTGCAGTCCCTATGTTTTATCACATTGTGCAATCTCTGCGTAATCACATGGTGCAGTCTCAATCTGTAATCACGTGGTGCAGTCTCTGTGTAATCTCATAGTGCAGTCTCTGTGTAATCACATGGTGCACTCTCTGAGTAATCAAATGGTGCAGTCTTTGTGTAATCACATGGTGCAGTCTCTCTGTGTAATCACACGGTGCAGTCTCTGTGTAATCACATGATTCATTGTTCGTGTAACCATATAGTGCAGTCTCTCTGTGTAATCACATGGTGCAGTCTATGTCTAATCACATGGTGCAGTCTCTGTCTAATCACATGGTGCAGTCTCTGTATAATCACATGGTGCAGTCTATGTCTAATCACATGGTGCAGTCTCTGTCGAATCACATGGCGCAGTCTCTGTGTGATCATATGGTGCAGTCTCGGTGTAATCACATGTTGCAGTCTCTCTGTTTAATCACATGGTGCAGTCTCTGTGTAATCACATGACTCATTCTTCGTGTAACCATATAGTGCAGTCTCTCTGTGTAATCACATGGTGCATTCTCTGTCTAATCACATGGTGCAGTCTCTGTGTGATCACATGGTGCAGTCTCTGTGTAATCACATGGTGCAGTCTCTATGTAATCACATGGTGCAGTGTCTGTGTAATCACATGGTGCAGTCTCTGTCTAATCACATGGTGCATTCTCTCTGTGTAATCACATGATTCATTCTTTGTGTAACCACATGGTACACTCTCTGTGTAATCACATGGTGCAGATTCTGCGTAATCCCATGGTGCATTCTCCCTGTGTAATCACATGGTGCAGTCTCTGTCCAATCACATGGTGCAGTCTCTGTGTGATCACGTGGTGCAGTGTCTGCGTAATCCCATGGTGCAGTCTCTCTGTGTAATTACAAGGTGAAGTCTCTCTGTGTAACCACATGGTGCAGTCTCTCTGTGTAATGACATGGTGCATTCTCTGTCTAATCACATGGTGCAGACTCTCTGTGTAATCACATGATTCATTCTTCGTGTCACCACATGGTGCAGTCTCTCTGTGCAATGACATGGTGCATTCTCTGTCTAATCACATGGTGCAGTCTCTCTGTGTAATCACGTGGTGCAGTCGCTGTGCAAACACATGGTGCAGTCTCTGTGTGTTATCACATGGTGTACTCTCTGTCTAATCACATGTTGCAGTATCTGTGTAATCAGATGGTGCCGTCTCTCTGTAATCACATGCTGCAGTCTCTCTGTGTAATTACAAGGTGCAGTCTCTGTATAATCATATGGGGCGGTCTCTCTGTGTACTCACTTGGTGCAATATCTGAAGAATCACATGGTGCAGTCTTTCTGTGTAATCACATGGTGATGTCTCTGTGTAATCACATGATGATGTCTCTGTGTAATCACATGCTGCAGTCTCTATGCAATCACAAGGTGCAGTCTCTCTGTGTAATCACATGATTCATTCTTCGTGTGACCACATGGTGCAGTCTCTCTGTGTAATCACATGGTGCAGTCTCTCTGTGTAATCACATGGTGCAGTATCTCTGTGTAATCACATGGTGAAATCTCTCTGTGAAATCACATGGTGCAGTAACTCTATGTAATCACATTGTACAGTCTCTGTGTAATCACATGGTGCAGTCTCTCTGTGTAATCAAATGGTGCAGTGTCTGCGTAATCACATGTTTCATTCTTCATTTAACCACATGTTGCAGTCTCTCTGTGTAATCACATGGTGAAATCTCTCTGTGTAATCAAATGGTGCAGTCTCTCTGTGTAACCACATGTTGCAGTCTCTCTGTATAATCCCATGGTGCAGTCTCTCTGTGCAATCACATGATGCAGTCTCTGTGCAATCACATGGTGCAGTCTCTGTATAATCACCTGGTGTATTCTCTGTGTAATCACATGGTGCAGTCACTCTGTATAATCACATGGTGCAGTCTCTGGGTAATCACATGGTGCAGTCTCTGTGTAATCACATGGTGCAGTCTCTCTGTATAATCACCTGGTGTATTCTCTGTGTAATCACATGGTGCAGTCTCTGTGTAATCACATGGTGCAGTCTCTCTGTATAATCAAATGGTGCAGTCTCTGGGTAATCACATTGTGCAGTCTCTCTATAATCACATGGTGCAGTCTCCCTGTGTAATCACATGGTGCAGTCTCTCTGTATAATCACATGGTGCAGTCTCTCTGGGTAATCACATGGTTCAGTCTCTGTGTAATCACATGATTCATTCTTCGTGTAACCAGAAGGTGCAGTCTCTCTGTGTAATGACATGGTGCATTCCCTGTCTAATCACATGGTGCAGTCTCTGTGGAATCACATGGTGCAGTCTCTGTCTAATCACATGGTGCAGTCTAGGTGTAATCACATGTTGCAGTCTCTCTGTGTAATCACATGGTGCAGTCTCTCTGTGTAATCACATGTTGCAGTCTCTGTGTAATCACATTATTCATTCTTCGTGTAACCACATGGTGCAGTCTTTCTGTGTAATGACATGGTGCAGTCTCTGTGTAATGACATGGTGCATTGTCTGACTAATCACATGGTGCAGACTCTCTGTGTAATCACATGATTCATTCTTCGTGTCACCACATGGTGCTGTCTCTCTGTGTAATCACGTGGTGCAGTCGCTGTGCAAACACATGGTGGAGTCTCTGTCTAATCACATGTTGCAGTATCTGTGTAATCAGATGGTGCCGTCTCTCTGTAATCACATGCTGCAGTCTCTCTGTGTAATTACAAGGTGCAGTCTCTGTATAATCATATGGTGCGGTCTCTCTGTATACTCACTTGGTGCAATATCTGAAGAATCACATGGTGCAGTCTTTCTGTGTAATCACATGGTGATGTCTCTGTGTAATCACATGATGATGTCTCTGTGTAATCACATGCTGCAGTCTCTATGCAATCACATGGTGCAGTCTCACTGTGTAATCACATGATTCATTCTTCGTGTAACCACATGGTGCAGTCTCTCTGTGTAATCACAAGGTGCAGTCTCTCTGTGTAATCACATGATTCATTCTTCGTGTGACCACATGGTGCAGTCTCTCTGTGTAATCACATGGTGCAGTCCCTGTGCAAGTACATGGTGCAGTGTCTGTGCAATCACATGGTGCAGTCTCTGTGTAATCACATGGTGAAATCTCTCTGTGTAATCACATGGTGCAGTAACTCTATGTAATCACAAGGTACAGTCTCTGTGTAATCACATGGTGCAGACTCTCTGTGTAATTACATGGTGCAGTGTCTGCGTAATCACATGGTGCAGTCTCTGTCTAATCACATGATTCATTCTTCGTTTAACCACATGTTGCAGTCTCTCTGTGTAATCACATGGTGCAGTCTCTCTGTGTAATCAAATGGTGCACTCTCTCTGTGTAATCACATGGTGTAGTCCGTGTTTAATCACATGATCCAGCCCCTATGTTTTATCACATTGTGCAATCTCTGCGTAATCACATGGTGAAGTATCTGTGTGATCACATGGTGCAGCCTCGGTGTAATCACATGTTACAGTCTCTCCGTGTAATCACATGGTGCAGTCTCTCTGTGGAATCACATGGTGCAGTCTCTGTGTAATCACATGGTGCAGTCTCTGTGTAATTACATGGTGCAGTGTCTGTGTAATCACATGGTGCAGTCTCTGTCTAATCACATGGTGCAGTCTCTGTCGAATCACATGGTGCAGTCTCTGTGTAATCACATGGTGCAGTCTCTGTGTGATCACATGGTGCAGTCTAGGTGTAATCACATGTTGCAGTCTCTCTGTGTAATCACATGGTGCAGTCTCTCTGTGTAATCACATGGTGCAGGCTCTGTGGAATCACATGGTGCAGTGTCTGCGTAATCCCATGGTGCAGTCTCTCTGTATAATCCCATGGTGCAGTCTCTGTCGAATCACATGGTGCAGTCTCTGTGTGATCACGTGGTGCAGTGTCTGTGAAATCACATGGTGCCGTCACTGTCTAATCACATGGTGCAGTCTCTGTGGAATCACATGGTGCAGTCTCTGTGTAATCACATGTTGCAGTCTCTCTGTGTAATCACATGGTGCATTCACTGTCTAATCACATGGTGCAGACTCTCTGTGTAATCACATGATTCATTCTTCGTGTCACCACATGTTGCAGTCTCTCTGTGTAATCACATGGTGCAGTCTCTCTGTGTAATCACATGGTGCAGTCTCTCTGTGTGATCACATGGTGCAGTCTCTGTGTAATCACATTATTCATTCTTCGTGTAACCACATGGTGCAGTCTCTCTGTGTAATGACATGGTGCATTCACTGTCTAATCACATGGTGCAGACTCTCTGTGTAATCACATGAGTCATTCTTCATGTCACCACATGGTGCAGTCTCTCTGTGTAATCACGTGGTGCAGTCACTGTGCAAACACATGGTGGAGTCTCTGCATAATCACATGTTGCAGTCTCTGTGTGTTATCACATGGTGTACTCTCTGTCTAATCACATGTTGCAGTATCTGTGTAATCAGATGGTGCCGTCTCTCTGTAATCACATGCTGCAGTCTCTCTGTGTAATTACAAGGTGCAGTCTCTGTATAATCATATGGTGCGGTCTCTCTGTGTACTCACTTGGTGCAATATCTGAAGAATCACATGGTGCAGTCTTTCTGTGTAATCACATGGTGATGTCTCTGTGTAATCACATGGTGCAGTGTCTGTGTAATCACATGGTGCAGTCTCTGTGTAATCACATGGTGAAATCTCTCTGTGTAATCACATGGTGCAGTAACTCTATGTAATCACATTGTACAGTCTCTGTGTAATCACATGGTGCAGTCTCTCTGTGTAATCACATGGTGCAGTGTCTGCGTAATCACATGGTGCAGTCTCTGTCTAATCACATGATTCATTCTTCGTTTAACCACATCTTGCAGTCTCTCTGTGTAATCACATGGTGCAGTCTCTGTGTAATCACATGGTGCAGTCTCTCTGTGTAATCACATGGTGCAGTCTCTGTGTAATCACATGGTGCAGTCTCTGTGTAATCACATGGTGCAGTCTCTGTGTAATCACATGGTGCAGTCTCTGTCTAATCACATGGTGAAATCTCTCTGTGTAATCAAATGGTGCAGTCTCTCTGTGTAACCACATGTTGCAGTCTCTCTGTATAATCCCATGGTGCAGTCTCTCTGTGCAATCACATGGTGCAGTCTCTGTGTAATCACATGATTCATTGTTCGTGTAACCATATAGTGCAGTCTTTCTGTGTTATCACATGGTGCAGTCTATGTCTAATCACATGGAGCATTTTCTCTGTGTAATCACATGGCGCAGTCTCGGTGTAATCACATGTTGCAGTCTCTCTGTGTAATCACATGGTGCAGTCTCTGTGTAATCACATGATTCATTGTTCGTGTAACCAAAGAGTGCAGTCTCTCTGTGTAATCACATGGTGCATTCTCTGTCTAATCACATGGTGCAGTCTCTGTGTAATCACATGGTGCAGTCTCTGTGTGATCACATGGTGCAGTCTCGGTGTAATCACATGTTACAGTCTCTCTGTGTAATCACATGGTGCAGTCTCTCTGTGGAATCACATGGTGCAGTCTCTATGTAATCACATGGTGCAGTGTCTGTTTAATCACATGGTGCAGTCTCTGTGTAATCACATGATTCATTTTTCGTGTAACCACATGGTGCAGCTTCTCTGTGTAATCACATGGGTTAGTCTCTGTGTAATCACATGGTGCAGTCCCTGTGCAAGCATATGGTACACTCTCTGTGTAATCACATGATTCATGGTTCGTGTAACCATATAGTGCAGTCTCTCTGTGTAATCACATGGTGCAGTCTATGTCTAATCACATGGTGCAGTCTCTGTCGAATCACATGGTGCAGTCTCTGTGTGATCACATGGTGCAGTCTCGGTGTAATCACATGTTGCAGTCTCTTTGTGTGCTCACATGGTGCAGTCTCTGTGTAATCACATGATTCATTCTTCGTGTAAACACATGGTTCAGTCTCTCTGTGTAATGACATGGTGCATTCCCTGTCTAATCACATGGTGCAGTCTCTGTGTGATCACATGGTGCAGTCTCAGTGTAATCACATGTTACAGTCTCTCTGTGTAATCACACGGTGCAGTCTCTCTGTGGAATCACATGGTGCAGTCTCTGTGTAATCACATAGTGCAGTGTCTGTGTAATCACATGGTGCAGTCTCTGTCTAATCACATTGTGCAGTCTCTCTGTGTAATCACATGATTCATTCATTGTGTAACCACATGGTGCAGTCTCTCTGTGTAAGCCGATGGTGCAGTCCCTGTGAAAGCACATGGTGAATTCTCTCTCTGAAATCACATGGTGCACTCTCTCTGTGTAATCACATGGTGTAGTTCTTGTGTAATCACATGGTGCAGTCCCTATGTTTTATCACATTGTGCAATCTCTGCGTAATTACATGGTGCAGTCTCAATCTGTAATCACGTGGTGCAGTCTCTGTGTAATCACATAGTGCAGTCTCTGTGTAATCACAAACTGCAGTCTCTGTGTAATCACATGGTGCACTCTCTGAGTAATCAAATGGTGCAGTCTTTGCGTAATCACATGGTGCAGTCTCTCTGTGTAATCACACGGTGCAGTCTCTGTGTAATCACATGGTGCAGTCTATGTCTAATCACATGGTGCAGTCTCTGTCGAATCACATGATGCAGTCTCTGTGTGATCACATGGTGCATTCTCGGTGTAATCACATGTTGCATCTCTCTGTGTAATCACATGTTGCAGTCTCTGTGTAATCACATGATTCATTCTTCGTGTAACCATATAGTGCAGTCTCTCTGTGGAATCACATAGTGCAGTCTCTCTGTGGAATCACATAGTGCAGTCTCTATGTAATCACATGGTGCATTCTCTCTGTGTAATCACATGATTCATTCTTCGTGTAACCACATGGTGCAGTTTCTCTGTGTAATCACGTGGTGCAGTCCCTGTGCAAGCATATGGTACACTCTCTGTGTAATCACATGGTGCAGTCTCTGTGTAATCACATGGTGCAGTGTCTGCGTAATCCCATGGTGCAGTCTCTCTGTATAATCCCATGGTGCAGTCTCTGTCCAATCACATGGTGCAGTCTCTGTGTGATCACGTGGTGCAGTGTCTGCGTAATCCCATGGTGCAGTCTCTCTGTGTAATTAGAAGGTGAAGTCTCTCTGTGTAACCACATGGTGCAGTCTCTCTGTGTAATGACATGGTGCTGTCTTTGTGTAAGCCGATGGTGCAGTCCCTGTGAAAGCACATGGTGAATTCTCTCTCTGAAATCACATGGTGCACTCTATCTGTGTAATCACATGGTGTAGTCCTTGTGTAATCACATGGTGCAGTCTCTGTGTAATCACATGGTGTAGTCCTTGTGTAATCACATGGTTCAGCCCCTATGTTTTATCACATTGTGCAATCTCTGCGTAATCACATGGTGCAGTCTCAATCTGTAATCACGTGGTGCAGTCTCTGTGTAATCACATAGTGCAGTCTCTGTGTAATCACATGGTGCACTCTCTGAGTAATCAAATGGTGCAGTCTTTGTGTAATCACATGGTGCAGTCTCTCTGTGTAATCACATGGTGCACTCTCTGAGTAATCAAATGGTGCAGTCTTTGTGTAATCACATAGTGCAGTCTCTGTGTAATCACATGGTGCACTCTCTGAGTAATCAAATGGTGCAGTCCTTGTGTAACCACATAGTGCAGTCTCTCTGTGTAATCACATGGTGCATTCTCTGTCTAATCACATGGTGCAGTCTCTGTGTAATCACATGGTGCAGTCTCTGTGTGATCACATGGTGCAGTCTCTGTCTAATCACATGGTGCAGTCAATGTCGAATCACATGGTGCAGTCTCTGTGTGATCACATGGTGCAGTCTCGGTGTAATCACATGTTGCAGTCTCTCTGTGTAATCACATGGTGCAGTCTCTGTGTAATCACATGATTCATTCTTCGTGTAACCATATAGTGCAGTCTCTCTGTGTAATCACATGGTGCATTCTCTGTCTAATCACATGGTGCAGTCTCTGTGTAATCACATGGTGCAGTCTCTGTGCGATCACACGGTGCAGTCTCTGTCTAATCACATGGTGCAGTCTCGGTGTAATCACATGTTATAGTCTCTCTGTGTAATCACATGGTGCAGTCTCTCTGTGGAATCACATGGTGCAGTCCCTATGTAAGCACATGGTGCAGTGTCTGTGTAATCACATGGTGCAGTCTCTGTCTAATCACATGGTGCATTCTCTCTGTGTAATCACATGATTCATTCTTCGTGTAACCACATGTTGCAGTTTCTCTGTGTAATCACGTGGTGCAGTCCCTGTGCAAGCATATGGTGCAGTCTCTCTGTGTAATCACATGTTGCAGTCACTCTGTGTAATCACATGGTGCAGTCTATGTCTAATCACATGGTGCAGTCTCTGTCGAATCACATGGTGCAGTCTCTCTGTGTAATCACATGGTGCAGTCCCTGTGCAAGCATATGGTGCAGTCTCTCTGTGTAATCACATGTTGCAGTCTCTCTGTGTAATCACATGGTGCAGTCTATGTCTAATCACATGGTGCAGTCTCTGTCGAATCACATGGTGCAGTCTCTGTGTGATCACATGGTGCAGTCTCTGTGTAATCACATGGTGCACTCTCTGAGTAATCAAATGGTGCAGTCTTTGTGTAATCACATGGTGCAGTCTCTCTGTGTAATCACACGGTGCAGTCTCTGTGTAATCAAATGGTGCAGTCTCTGTGTAATCACATGGTGCAGTCTCTGTGTAATCACATGATTCATTGTTCTTGTAACCATATAGTGCAGTCTCTCTGTGTAATCACATGGTGCAGTCTATGTCTAATCACATGGTGCAGTCTCTGTCGAATCACATGATGCAGTCTCTGTGTGATCACATGTTCCAGTCTCTCTGTTTAATCACATGGTGCAGTCTCTGTGTAATCACATGATTCATTCTTCGTGTAACCATATAGTGCAGTCTCTCTGGGTAATCACATGGTGCAGTCTCTGTGGAATCACATGTTCCAGTCTCTCTGTTTAATCACATGGTGCAGTCTCTGTGTAATCACATGATTCATTCTTCGTGTAACCATATAGTGCAGTCTCTCTGGGTAATCACATGGTGCAGTCTCTGTGGAATCACATGGTGCAGTCTCTGTGTGATCACATGGTGCAGTCTAGGTGTAATCACATGTTGCAGTCTCTCTGTGTAATCACATGTTGCAGTCTCTGTGTGATCACATTATTCATTCTTCGTCTAACCACATGGTGCAGTCTCTCTGTGTAATGACATGGTGCATTCTCTGTCTAATCACATGGTGCAGACTCTCTGTGTAATCACATGATTCATTCTTCGTGCCACCACATGGTGCAGTCTCTCTGTGTAATCACGTGGTGCAGTCGCTGTGCAAACACATGGTGCAGTTTCTGTGTGTTATCACATGGTGTACTCTCTGTCTAATCACATGTTGCAGTATCTGTGTAATCAGATGGTGCCGTCTCTCTGTAATCACATGCTGCAGTCTCTCTGTGTAATTACAAGGTGCTGTCTCTGTATAATCATATGGTGCGGTCTCTCTGTGTACTCACTTGTTGCAATATCTGAAGAATCACATGGTGCAGTCTTTCTGTGTAATCACATGGTGATGTCTCTGTGTAATCACATGATGATGTCTCTGTGTAATCACATGCTGCAGTCTCTATGAAATCACATGGTGCAGTCTCACTGTGTAATCACATGATTCATTCTTCGTGTGACCACATGGTGCAGTCTCTCTGTGTAATCATATGGTGCAGTTCCTGTGCAAGTACATGGTGCAGTGTCTGTGTAATCACATGGTGCAGTCTCTGTGTAATCACATGGTGAAATCTCTCTGTGTAATCACATGGTGCAGTAACTCTATGTAATCAGATTGTACAGTCTCTGTGTAATCACATGGTGCAGTCTCTCTGTGTAATCACATGGTGCAGTGTCTGCGTAATCACATGGTGCAGTCTCTGTCTAATCACATGATTCATTCTTCGTTTAACCACATCTTGCAGTCTCTCTGTGTAATCACATGGTGCAGTCTCTCTGTGTAACCACATGTTGCAGTCTCTCTGTATAATCACATGGTGCAGTCTCTGTGTAATCACATGATTCATTGTTCGTGTAACCATATAGTGCAGTCTCTCTGTGTTATCACATGGTGCAGTCTATGTCTAATCACATGGTGCAGTCTCTCTGTGTAATCACATGGTGTAGTCCGTGTGTAATCACATGGTGCAGTCTCGTTGTAATCACATGTTGCAGTCTCTCTGTGTAATCACATGGTGCAGTCTCTGTGTAATCACATGATTCATTGTTCGTGTAACCAAAGAGTGCAGTCTCTCTGTGTAATCACATGGTGCATTCTCTGTCTAATCACATGGTGCAGTCTCTGTGTAATCACATGGTGCAGTCTCGGTGTAATCACATGTTACAGTCTCTCTGTGTAATCACATGGTGCAGTCTCTCTGTGGAATCACATGGTGCAGTCTCTATGTAATCACATGGTGCAGTGTCTGTGTAATCACATGGTGCAGTCTCTGTCTAATCACATGGTGCATTCTCTCTGTGTAATCACATGATTCATTTTTCGTGTAACCACATGGTGCAGTTTCTCTGTGTAATCACGTGGTGCAGTCCCTGTGCAAGCATATGGTACACTCTCTGTGTAATCACATGGCGCAGTCTCTGTGTAATCACATGATTCATTGTTCGTGTAACCATATAGTGCAGTCTCTCTGTGTAATCACATGGTGCAGTCTATGTCTAATCACATGGTGCAGTCTCTGTTGAATCACATGGTGCAGTCTCTGTGTGATCACATGGTGCAGTCTCGGTGTAATCCCATGTTGCAGTCTCTTTGTGTGCTCACATGGTGCTGTCTCTGTGTAATCACATGATTCATTCTTCGTGTAAACACATGGTTCAGTCTCTCTGTGTAATGACATGGTGCATTCCCTGTCTAATCACATGGTGCAGTCTCTGTGTGATCACATGGTGCAGTCTCGGTGTAATCACATGTTACATTCTCTCTGTGTAATCACATGGTGCAGTCTCTCTGTGGAATCACATGGTGCCGTCTCTGTGTAATCACATAGTGCAGTGTCTGTGTAATCACATGGTGCAGTCTCTGTCTAATCACATTGTGCAGTCTCTCTGTGTAATCACATGATTCATTCATTGTGTAACCACATGGTGCAGTCTCTCTGTGTAAGCCGATGGTGCAGTCCCTGTGAAAGCACATGGTGAATTCTCTCTCTGAAATCACATGGTGCACTCTCTCTGTGTAATCACATGGTGTAGTTCTTGTGTAATCACATGGTGCAGTCCCTATGTTTTATCACATTGTGCAATCTCTGCGTAATTACATGGTGCAGTCTCAATCTGTAATCACGTGGTGCAGTCTCTGTGTAATCACATAGTGCAGTCTCTGTGTAATCACAAACTGCAGTCTCTGTGTAATCACATGGTGCACTCTCTGAGTAATCAAATGGTGCAGTCTTTGCGTAATCACATGGTGCAGTCTCTCTGTGTAAGCACACGGTGCAGTCTCTGTGTAATCACATGATTCATTGTTCGTGTAACCATATAGTGCAGTCTCTCTGTGTAATCACATGGTGCAGTCTATGTCTAATCACATGGTGCAGTCTCTGTCGAATCACATGGTGCAGTCTCTGTGTGATCACATGGTGCATTCTCGGTGTAATCACATGTTGCATTCTCTCTGTGTAATCACATGTTGCAGTCTCTGTGTAATCACATGATTCATTCTTCGTGTAACCATAAAGTGCAGTCTCGCTGTGGAATCACATAGTGCAGTCTCTATGTAATCACATGGTGCAGTGTCTGTGCAATCACATGGTGCACTCTCTGAGTAATCAAATGGTGCAGTCTTTGTGTAATCACATAGTGCAGTCTCTGTGTAATCACATGGTGCACTCTCTGAGTAATCAAATGGTGCAGTCTTTGTGTAACCACATAGTGCAGTCTCTCTGTGTAATCACATGGTGCATTCTCTGTCTAATCACATGGTGCAGTCTCTGTGTAATCACATGGTGCAGTCTCTGTGTGATCACATGGTGCAGTCTCTGTCTAATCACATGGTGCAGTCAATGTCGAATCACATGGTGCAGTCTCTGTGTGATCACATGGTGCAGTCTCGGTGTAATCACATGTTGCAGTCTCTCTGTGTAATCACAAGGTGCAGTCTCTGTGTAATCACATGATTCATTCTTCGTGTAACCATATAGTGCAGTCTCTCTGTGTAATCACATGGTGCATTCTCTGTCTAATCACATGGTGCAGTCTCTGTGTAATCACATGGTGCAGTCTCTGTGTGATCACATGGTGCAGTCTCTGTCTAATCACATGGTGCAGTCTCGGTGTAATCACATGTTATAGTCTCTCTGTGTAATCACATGATGCAGTCTCTCTGTGGAATCATATGGTGCAGTCCCTATGTAAGCACATGGTGCAGTGTCTGTGTAATCACATGGTGCAGTCTCTGTCTAATCACATGGTGCATTCTCTCTGTGTAATCACATGATTCATTCTTCGTGTAACCACATGTTGCAGTTTCTCTGTGTAATCACGTGGTGCAGTCCCTGTGCAAGCATATGGTGCAGTCTCTCTGTGTAATCACATGTTGCAGTCTCTCTGTGTAATCACATGGTGCAGTCTATGTCTAATCACATGGTGCAGTCTCTGTCGAATCACATGGTGCAGTCTCTGTGTGATCACATGGTGCAGTCTCTGTGTAATCACATGGTGCACTCTCTGAGTAATCAAATGGTGCAGTCTTTGTGTAATCACATGGTGCAGTCTCTCTGTGTAATCACACGGTGCAGTCTCTGTGTAATCACATGATTCATTGTTCTTGTAACCATATAGTGCAGTCTCTCTGTGTAATCACATGGTGCAGTCTATGTCTAATCACATGGTGCAGTCTCTGTCAAATCACATGATGCAGTCTCTGTGTGATCACATGATGCAGTCTCTGTGTGATCACATGGTGCAGTCTCGGTGTAATCACATGTTGCAGTCTCTCTGTTTAATCACATGGTGCAGTCTCTGTGTAATCACATGATTCATTCTTCGTGTAACCATATAGTGCAGTCTCTCTGGGTAATCACATGGTGCAGTCTCTGTGGAATCACATGGTGCAGTCTCTGTGTGATCACATGGTGCAGTCTAGGTGTAATCACATGTTGCAGTCTCTCTGTGGAATCACATGTTGCAGTCTCTGTGTGATCACATTATTCATTCTTCGTGTAACCACATGGTGCAGTCTCTCTGTGTAATGACATGGTGCATTCTCTGTCTAATCACATGGTGCAGACTCTCTGTGTAATCACATGATTCATTCTTCGTGCCACCACATGGTGCAGTCTCTCTGTGTAATCACGTGGTGCAGTCGCTGTGCAAACACGTGGTGCAGTCTCTGTGTAATCACATGTTGCAGTTTCTGTGTGTTATCACATGGTGTACTCTCTGTCTAATCACATGTTGCAGTATCTGTGTAATCAGATGGTGCCGTCTCTCTGTAATCACATGCTGCAGTCTCTCTGTGTAATTACAAGGTGCAGTCTCTGTATAATCATATGGTGCGGTCTCTCTGTGTACTCACTTGGTGCAATATCTGAAGAATCACATGGTGCAGTCTTTCTGTGTAATCACATGGTGATGTCTCTGTGTAATCACATGATGATGTCTCTGTGTAATCACATGCTGCAGTCTCTATGCAATCACATGGTGCAGTCTCACTGTGTAATCACATGATTCATTCTTCGTGTGACCACATGGTGCAGTCTCTCTGTGTAATCATATGGTGCAGTCCCTGTGCAAGTACATGGTGCAGTGTCTGTGTAATCACATGGTGCAGTCTCTGTGTAATCACTTGTTGAAATCTCTCTGTGTAATCACATGGTGCAGTAACTCTATGTAATCAGATTGTACAGTCTCTGTGTAATCACATGGTGCAGTCTCTCTGTGTAATCACATGGTGCAGTGTCTGCGTAATCACATGGTGCAGTCTCTGTCTAATCACATGGTGCAGTCTCTGTGTAATCACATGGTGCAGTCTCTGTCTAATCACATGGTGCAGTCTCTGTGTGATCACATGGTGCAGTCTCTCTGTGTAATCACATGGTGCAGTCTCTCTGTGTAACCACATGTTGCAGTCTCTCTGTATAATCACATGGTGCAGTCTCTGTGTAATCACATGATTCATTGTTCGTGTAACCATATAGTGCAGTCTCTCTGTGTTATCACATGGTGCAGTCTATGTCTAATCACATGGTGCAGTCTCTCTGTGTAATCACATGGTGTAATCCGTGTGTAATCACATGGTGCAGTCTCGGTGTAATCACATGTTGCAGTCTCTCTGTGTAATCACATGGTGCAGTCTCTGTGTAATCACATGATTCATTGTTCGTGTAACCAAAGAGTGCAGTCTCTCTGTGTAATCACATGGTGCAGTCTCTGTGTAATCACATGGTGCAGTCTCGGTGTAATCACATGTTACAGTCTCTCTGTGTAATCACATGGTGCAGTCTCTCTGTGGAATCACATGGTGCAGTCTCTATGTAATCACATGGTGCAGTGTCTGTGTAATCACATGGTGCAGTCTCTGGCTAATCACATGGTGCATTCTCTCTGTGTAATCACATGATTCATTTTTCGTGTAACCACATGGTGCAGTTTCTCTGTGTAATCACGTGGTGCAGTCCCTGTGCAAGCATATGGTGCAGTCGCTGTGGAATCACATGGTGCAGTCTCTGTGTAATCACATGATTCATTGTTCGTGTAACCACATAGTGCAGTCTCTCTGTGTAATGACATGGTGCAGTCTATGTCTAATCACATGGTGCAGTCTCTGTTGAATCACATGGTGCAGTCTCTGTGTGCTCACATGGTGCAGTCTCTGTGTAATCACATGATTCATTCTTCGTGTAAACACATGGTTCAGTCTCTCTGTGTAATGACATGGTGCATTCCCTGTCTAATCACATGTTGCAGTCTCTGTGTAATCACATTATTCATTTTCGTCTAACCAAGTGGTGCAGTCTCTCTGTGTAATGACATGGTGCATTCTCTGTCTAATCACATGGTGCAGACTCTCTGTGTAATCACATGATTCATTCTTCGTGCCACCACATGGTGCAGTCTCTCTGTGTAATCACGTGGTGCAGTCGCTGTGCAAACATATGGTGGAGTCTCTGTGTAATCACATGTTGCAGTCTCTGTGTGTTATCACATGGTGTACTCTCTGTCTAATCACATGTTGCAGTATCTGTGTAATCAGATGGTGCCGTCTCTCTGTAATCACATGCTGCAGTCTCTCTGTGTAATTACAAGGTGCAGTCTCTGTATAATCATATGGTGCGGTCTCTCTGTGTACACACTTGGTGCAATATCTGAAGAATCACATGGTGCAGTCTTTCTGTGTAATGACATGGTGATGTCTCTGTGTAATCACATGATGATGTCTCTGTGTAATCACATGCTGCAGTCTCTATGCAATCACATGGTGCAGTCTCACTGTGTAATCACATGATTCATTCTTCGTGTAACCACATGGTGCAGTCTCTTTGTGTAATCACAAGGTGCAGTCTCTCTGTGTAATCACATGATTCATTCTTCGTGTGACCACATGGTGCAGTCTCTCTGTGTAATCATATGGTGCAGTCCCTGTGCAAGTACATGGTACAGTGTCTGTGCAATCACATGGTGCAGTCTCTCTGTAATCACATGGTGAAATCTCTCTGTGTAATCACATGGTGCAGTAACTCTATGTAATCACATTGTACAGTCTCTGTGTAATCACATGGTGCAGTCTCTCTGTGTAATTACATGGTGCAGTGTCTGCGTAATCACATGGTGCAGTCTCTGTCTAATCACATGATTCATTCTTCGTTTAAACACATGTTGCAGTCACTCTGTGTAATCACATGGTGCAGTCTCTCTGTGTAATCACATGATTCATTCATCATGTAACCACACGTTGCAGTCTCTCTGTGTAATCACATGGTGCAGTCTCTGTCTAATCACATTGTGCAGTCTCTCTGTGTAATCGCATGATTCATTCATTGTGTAACCACATGGTGCAGTCTCTCTGTGTAAGCCGATGGTGCAGTCCCTGTGAAAGCACATGGTGAATTCTCTCTCTGAAATCACATGGTGCACTCTCTCTGTGTAATCACATGGTGTAGTTCTTGTGTAATCACATGGTGCAGTCCCTATGTTTTATCACATTGTGCAATCTCTGCGTAATTACATGGTGCAGTCTCAATCTGTAATCACGTGGTGCAGTCTCTGTGTAATCACATAGTGCAGTCTCTGTGTAATCACAAACTGCAGTCTCTGTGTAATCACATGGTGCACTCTCTGAGTAATCAAATGGTGCAGTCTTTGCGTAATCACATGGTGCAGTCTCTCTGTGTAAGCACACGGTGCAGTCTCTGTGTAATCACATGATTCATTGTTCGTGTAACCATATAGTGCAGTCTCTCTGTGTAATCACATGGTGCAGTCTATGTCTAATCACATGGTGCAGTCTCTGTGGAATCACATGGTGCAGTCTCTGTGTGATCACATGGTGCATTCTCGGTGTAATCACATGTTGCATTCTCTCTGTGTAATCACATGTTGCAGTCTCTGTGTAATCACATGATTCATTCTTCGTGTAACCATAGAGTGCAGTCTCTCTGTGGAATCACATAGTGCAGTCTCTATGTAATCACATGGTGCAGTGTCTGTGCAATCACATGGTGCATTCTCTATGTGTAATCACATGATTCATTCTTCGTGTAACCACATGGTGCAGTTTCTCTGTGTAATCACGTGGTGCAGTCCCTGTGCAAGCATATGGTACACTCTCTGTGTAATCACATGGTGCAGTCTCTGTGTAATCACATGGTGCAGTGTCTGCGTAATCCCATGGTGCAGTCTCTCTGTATAATCCCATGGTGCAGTCTCTGTCCAATCACATGGTGCAGTCTCTGTGTGATCACGTGGTGCAGTGTCTGCGTAATCCCATGGTGCAGTCTCTCTGTGTAATTACAAGGTGAAGTCTCTCTGTGTAACCACATGGTGCAGTCTCTCTGTGTAATCACATGGTGCAGTCTCTGTGGAATCACATGGAACAATGTCTGCGTAATCCCATGGTGCTGTCTCTCTGTATAATCCCATGGTGCAGTCTCTGTCGAATCACATGGTGCAGTCTCTGTGTGATCACGTGGTGCAGTGTCTGTGAAATCACATGGTGCAGTCACTGTCTAATCACATGGTGCAGTCTCTGTGGAATCACATGGTACTGTCTCTGTGTGATCACATGGTGCAGTCTAGGTGTAGTCACATGTTGCAGTCTCTCTGTGTAATCACATGGTGCAGTCTCTCTGTGTAATCACATGGTGCAGTCTCTCTGTGTGCTCACATGTTGCAGTCTCTGTGTAATCACATTATTCATTCTTCGTGTAACCACATGGTGCAGTCTCTCTGTGTAATGACATGGTGCATTCACTGTCTAATCACATGGTGCAGACTCTCTGTGTAATCACATGATTCATTCTTCGTGTCACCACATGGTGCAGTCTCTCTGTGTAATCACGTGGTGCAGTCACTGTGCAAACACATGGTGGAGTCTCTGCGTAATCACATGTTGCAGTCTCTGTGTGTTATCACATGGTGTACTCTCTGTCTAATCACATGTTGCAGTATCTGTGTAATCAGATGGTGCCGTCTCTCTGTAATCACATGCTGCAGTCTATCTGTGTAATTACAAGGTGCAGTCTCTGTATAATCATATGGTGCGGTCTCTCTGTGTACTCACTTGGTGCAATATCTGAAGAACCACATGGTGCAGTCTTTCTGTGTAATCACATGGTGATGTCTCTGTGTAATCACATGCTGCAGTCTCTATGCAATCACATGGTGCAGTCTTACTGTGTAATCACATGATTCATTCTTCGTGTAACCACATGGTGCAGTCGGTCAGTGTAATCACAAGGTGCAGTCTCTCTGTGTAATCACATGATTCATTCTTCGTGTGACCACATGCTGCAGTCTCTCTGTGTAATCATATGGTGCAGTAAATCTATGTAATCACATTGTACAGTCTCTGTGTAATCACATGGTGCAGTCTCTGTGTAATCACATGGTGCAGTCTCTCTGTGGAATCACATGGTGCAGTCTCTCTGTGGAATCACATGGTGCAGTCTCTGTGTGTAATCACATGATTCATTCTTCGTGTAACCACATGGTGCAGTCTCTCTGTGTAATCACATGGTGCAGTCTCTGTGTAATCACATGTTGCATTCACTGTATAATCACATGGTGCAGTCTCACTGTGTAATCACATGGTGCAGTCTCGGTGTAATCACATGTTACAGTCTCTCTGTGTAATCACATGGTGCAGTCTCTCTGTGGAATCACATGGTGCAGTCACTGTCTAATCACATGGTGCAGTCTCTGTCTAATCACATGGTGCAGTCTCTCTGTGTAATCACATGATTCATTCATCGTGTAACCACATGGTGCAGTCTCTCTGTGTAATCACATGGTGCAGTCCCTATGTTTTATCACATTGTGCAATCTCTGCGTAATCACATGGTGCAGTCTCAATCTGTAATCACGTGGTGCAGTCTCTGTGTAATCACATAGTGCAGTCTCTGTGTAATCACATGGTGCACTCTCTGAGTAATCAAATGGTGCAGTCTTTGTGTAATCACATGGTGCAGTCTCTCTGTGTAATCACACGGTGCAGTCTCTGTGTAATCACATGATTCATTGTTCGTGTAAACATATAGTGCAGTCTCTCTGTGTAATCACATGGTGCAGTCTATGTCTAATCACATAGTGCAGTCTCTATCGAATCACATGGTGCAGTCTCTGTGTGATCACATGGTGCAGTCTCGGTGTAATCACATTTTGCAGTCTCTCTGTTTAATCACATGGTGCAGTCTCTGTGTAATCACATGATTCATTCTTCATGTAACCATATAGTGCAGTCTCTCTGTGTAATCACATGGTGCAGTTTCTGTGTAATCACATGCTGCAGTCTCTGTGTGATCACATGGTGCAGTCTCGGTGTAATCACATGTTACAGTCTCTCTGTGTAATCACATGGTGCAGTCTCTCTGTGGAATCACATGGTGCAGTCTCTATGTAATCACATGGTGCAGTGTCTGTGTAATCACATGGTGCAGTCTCTGTCTAATCACATGGTGCATTCTCTCTGTGTAATCACATGATTCATTCTTTGTGTAACCACATGGTGCAGTTTCTCTGTGTAATCACGTGGTGCAGTCCCTGTGCAAGCATATGGTACACTCTCTGTGTAATGACATGGTGCAGTCTTTGTGTAATCACATGGTGCAGTCTCTGCGTAATCCCATGGTGCAGTCTCTGTATAATCCCATGGTGCAGTCTCTGTCCAATCACATGGTGCAGTCTCTGTGTGATCACGTGGTGCAGTGTCTGCGTAATCCCATGGTGCAGTCTCTCTGTGTAATTACAAGGTGAAGTCTCTCTGTGTAACCACATGGTGCAGTCTCTCTGTGTAATCACATGGTGCAGTCTCTGTGGAATCACATGGTGCAGTCTCTGTCTAATCACATGGTGCAGTCTCTGTGGAATCACATGGTGCAGTCTAGGTGTGATAACATGTTGCAGTCTCTCTGTGTAATCACATGGTGCAGTCTCTCTGTGTAATCACATGTTGCAGTCTCTGTGTAATCGCATTATTCATTCTTCGTGTAACCACATGGTGCAGTCTCTCTGTGTAATGACATGGTGCATTCTCTGTCTAATCACATGGTGCAGACTCTCTGTGTAATCACATGATTCATTCTTCGTGCCACCACATGGTGCAGTCTCTCTGTGTAATCACGTGGTGCAGTCGCTGTGCAAACACATGGTGGAGTCTCTGTGTAATCACATGATTCATTCTTCGTGTAACCACATGGTGCAGTCTCTCTGTGTAATGACATGGTGCATTCTCTGTCTAATCACGTGGTGCAGTCTCTGTGTAATCACATGGTGCAGTCTCTGTGGAATCACATGGTGCAGTCTCTGTGTGATCACATGGTGCATTCTCGGTGTAATCACATGTTGCATTCTCTCTGTGTAATCACATGTTGCAGTCTCTGTGTAATCACATGATTCATTCTTCGTGTAACCATAGAGTGCAGTCTCTCTGTGGAATCACATAGTGCAGTCTCTATGTAATCACATGGTGCAGTGTCTGTGCAATCACATGGTGCATTCTCTATGTGTAATCACATGATTCATTCTTCGTGTAACCACATGGTGCAGTTTCTCTGTGTAATCACGTGGTGCAGTCCCTGTGCAAGCATATGGTACACTCTCTGTGTAATCACATGGTGCAGTCTCTGTGTAATCACATGGTGCAGTGTCTGCGTAATCCCATGGTGCAGTCTCTCTGTATAATCCCATGGTGCAGTCTCTGTCCAATCACATGGTGCAGTCTCTGTGTGATCACGTGGTGCAGTGTCTGCGTAATCCCATGGTGCAGTCTCTCTGTGTAATTACAAGGTGAAGTCTCTCTGTGTAACCACATGGTGCAGTCTCTCTGTGTAATCACATGGTGCAGTCTCTGTGGAATCACATGGAACAATGTCTGCGTAATCCCATGGTGCTGTCTCTCTGTATAATCCCATGGTGCAGTCTCTGTCGAATCACATGGTGCAGTCTCTGTGTGATGACGTGGTGCAGTCTCTGTGTAATCACATGGTGCAGTTACTGTCTAATCACATGGTGCAGTCTCTGTGGAATCACATGGTACTGTCTCTGTGTAATCACATGGTGCAGTCTCTCTGTGTAATCACATGGTGCAGTCTCTCTGTGTGCTCACATGTTGCAGTCTCTGTGTAATCACATTATTCATTCTTCGTGTAACCACATGGTGCAGTCTCTCTGTGTAATGACATGGTGCATTCACTGTCTAATCACATGGTGCAGACTCTCTGTGTAATCACATGATTCATTCTTCGTGTCACCACATGGTGCAGTCTCTCTGTGTAATCACGTGGTGCAGTCACTGTGCAAACACATGGTGGAGTCTCTGCGTAATCACATGTTGCAGTCTCTGTGTGTTATCACATGGTGTACTCTCTGTCTAATCACATGTTGCAGTATCTGTGTAATCAGATGGTGCTGTCTCTCTGTAATCACATGCTGCAGTCTATCTGTGTAATTACAAGGTGCAGTCTCTGTATAATCATATGGTGCGGTCTCTCTGTGTACTCACTTGGTGCAATATCTGAAGAACCACATGGTGCAGTCTTTCTGTGTAATCACATGGTGATGTCTCTGTGTAATCACATGCTGCAGTCTCTATGCAATCACATGGTGCAGTCTTACTGTGTAATCACATGGTGCAGTCTCTGTGTAATCACATGGTGCAGTCTCTCTGTGGAATCACATGGTGCAGTCACTGTGTGTAATCACATGATTCATTCTTCGTGTAACCACATGGTGCAGTCTCTCTGTGTAATCACATGGTGCAGTCTCTGTGTAATCACATGTTGCATTCACTGTATAATCACATGGTGCAGTCTCACTGTGTAATCACATGGTGCAGTCTCGGTGTAATCACATGTTACAGTCTCTCTGTGTAATCACATGGTGCAGTCTCTCTGTGGAATCACATGGTGCAGTCACTGTCTAATCACATGGTGCAGTCTCTCTGTGTAATCACATGATTCATTCATCGTGTAACCACATGGTGCAGTCTCTCTGTGTAATCACATGGTGCAGTCCCTATGTTTTATCACATTGTGCAATCTCTGCGTAATCACATGGTGCAGTCTCAATCTGTAATCACGTGGTGCAGTCTCTGTGTAATCACATAGTGCAGTCTCTGTGTAATCACATGGTGCACTCTCTGAGTAATCAAATGGTGCAGTCTTTGTGTAATCACATGGTGCAGTCTCTCTGTGTAATCACACGGTGCAGTCTCTGTGTAATCACATGATTCATTGTTCGTGTAAACATATAGTGCAGTCTCTCTGTGTAATCACATGGTGCAGTCTATGTCTAATCACATAGTGCAGTCTCTGTCGAATCACATGGTGCAGTCTCTGTGTGATCACATGGTGCAGTCTCGGTGTAATCACATTTTGCAGTCTCTCTGTTTAATCACATGGTGCAGTCTCTGTGTAATCACATGATTCATTCTTCATGTAACCATATAGTGCAGTCTCTCTGTGTAATCACATGGTGCAGTTTCTGTGTAATCACATGCTGCAGTCTCTGTGTGATCACATGGTGCAGTCTCGGTGTAATCACATGTTACAGTCTCTCTGTGTAATCACATGGTGCAGTCTCTCTGTGGAATCACATGGTGCAGTCTCTATGTAATCACATGGTGCAGTGTCTGTGTAATCACATGGTGCAGTCTCTGTCTAATCACATGGTGCATTCTCTCTGTGTAATCACATGATTTATTCTTTGTGTAACCACATGGTGCAGTTTCTCTGTGTAATCACGTGGTGCAGTCCCTGTGCAAGCATATGGTACACTCTCTGTGTAATCACATGGTGCAGTCTTTGTGTAATCACATGGTGCAGTCTCTGCGTAATCCCATGGTGCAGTCTCTGTATAATCCCATGGTGCAGTCTCTGTCCAATCACATGGTGCAGTCTCTGTGTGATCACGTGGTGCAGTGTCTGCGTAATCCCAAGGTGCAGTCTCTCTGTGTAATTACAAGGTGAAGTCTCTCTGTGTAACCACATGGTGCAGTCTCTCTGTGTAATCACATGGTGCAGTCTCTGTGGAATCACATGGTGCAGTCTCTGTCTAATCACATGGTGCAGTCTCTGTGGAATCACATGGTGCAGTCTAGGTGTGATCACATGTTGCAGTCTCTCTGTGTAATCACATGGTGCAGTCTCTGTGTAATCGCATTATTCATTCTTCGTGTAACCACATGGTGCAGTCTCTCTGTGTAATGACATGGTGCATTCTCTGTCTAATCACATGGTGCAGACTCTCTGTGTAATCACATGATTCATTCTTCGTGCCACCACATGGTGCAGTCTCTCTGTGTAATCACGTGGTGCAGTCGCTGTGCAAACACATGGTGGAGTCTCTGTGTAATCACATGGTGCAGTCTCTGTGTAATCACATGATTCATTCTTCGTGTAACCACATGGTGCAGTCTCTCTGTGTAATGACATGGTGCATTCTCTGTCTAATCACGTGGTGCAGTCTCTGTGTAATCACTTGGTGCAGTCTCTGTGTGATCACATGGTGCAGTCTCGGTGTAATCACATGTTACAGTCTCTCTGTGGAATCACATGGTGCAGTTACTGTGTAATCACATGGTGCAGTGTCTGTGTAACCACATGGTGCAGTCTCTGTCTAATCACATGGTGCATTCTCTCTGTGTAATCACATGAGTCATTCTTCGTGTAACCACATGGTGCAGTTTCTCTGTGTAATCACGTGGTGCAGTCCCTGTGCAAGCATATGGTACACTCTCTGTGTAATCACATGGTGCAGTCTCTGTGTAATCACATGGTGCAGTGTCTGCGTAATCCCATGGCGCAGTCTCTCTGTATAATACCATGGTGCAGTCTCTGTCCAATCACATGGTGCAGTCTCTGTGTGATCACGTGGTGCAGTGTCTGCGTATTCCCATGGTGCAGTCTCTCTGTGTAATTACAAGGTGAAGTCTCTCTGTGTAACCACATGGTGCAGTCTCTCTGTGTAATCACATGGTGCAGTCTCTGTATAATCACATGGTGCAGTCTCTGTGGAATCACATGGTGCAGTCTCTGTCTAATCACATGGTGCAGTCTCTGTGGAATCACATGGTGCAATCTCTGTCTAATCACATGGTGCAGTCTAGGTGTAATCACATGTTGCAGTCTCTCTGTGTAATCACATGGTGCAGTCTCTCTGTGTAATCACATGTTGCAGTCTCTCTGTGTAATCACATTATTCATTTTCGTTCAACCACATGGTGCAGTCTCTCTGTGTAATGACATGGTGCATTCTCTGTCTAATCACATGGTGCAGACTCTCTGTGTAATCACATGATTCATTCTTCGTGCCACCACATGGTGCAGTCTCTCTGTGTAATCACGTGGTGCAGTCGCTGTGCAAACATATGGTGGAGTCTCTGTGTAATCACATGTTGCAGTCTCTGTGTGTTATCACATGGTGTACTCTCTGTCTAATCACATGTTGCAGTATCTGTGTAATCAGATGGTGCCGTCTCTCTGTAATCACATGCTGCAGTCTCTCTGTGTAGTTACAAGGTGCAGTCTCTGTATAATCATATGGTGCGGTCTCTCTGTGTACTCACTTGGTGCAATATCTGAAGAATCACATGGTGCAGTCTTTCTGTGTAATGACATGGTGATGTCTCTGTGTAATCACATGATGATGTCTCTGTGTAATCACATGCTGCAGTCTCTATGTAATCACATGGTGCAGTCTCACTGTGTAATCACATGATTCATTCTTCGTGTAACCACATGGTGCAGTCTCTTTGTGTAATCACAAGGTGCAGTCTCTCTGTGTAATCACATGATTCATTCTTCGTGTGACCACATGGTGCAGTCTCTCTGTGTAATCATATGGTGCAGTCCCTGTGCAAGTACATGGTACAGTGTCTGTGCAATCACATTGTGCAGTCTCTCTGTAATCACATGGTGAAATCTCTCTGTGTAATCACATGGTGCAGTAACTCTATGTAATCACATTGTACAGTCTCTGTGTAATCACATGGTGCAGTCTCTCTGTGTAATCACATGGTGCAGTAAATCTATGTAATCACATTGTACAGTCTCTGTGTAATCACATGGTGCAGTCTCTCAGTGTAATCACATGGTGCAGTGTCTGCGTAATCACATGGTGCAGTCTCTGTCTAATCACATGATTCATTCTTCGTTTAACCACATGTTGCAGTCTCTCTGTGTAATCACATGGTGCAGTCTCTGTGTAATCACATGGTGCAGTCTCTGTCTAATCACATGGTGAAATCTCTCTGTGTAATCAAATGGTGCAGTCTCTCTGTATAATCCCATGGTGCAGTCTCTCTGTGCAATCACATGGTGTAGTCTCTGTGTAATCACATGGTGTAGTCTCTGTGTAATCACATGGTGCAGTCTCTCTGTGTAATCACATGGTGCAGTCTCTCTGTGTAATCACATGTTGCAGTCTCTGTGTAATCACATTATTCATTCTTCGTCTAACCACATGGTGCAGTCTCTCTGTGTAATCACATGATTCATTCTTCGTGCCACTACATGGTGCAGTCTCTGTGTAATCACATGGTGCATTCTCTTTCTAATCACATGGTGCAGACTCTCTGTGTAATCACATGATTCATTCTTCGTGCCACTACATGATGCAGTCTCTCTGTGTAATCACGTGGTGCAGTCGCTGTGCAAACACATGGTGGATTCTCTGTGTAATCACATGTTGCAGTCTCTGTGTGTTATCACATGGTGTACTCTCTGTCTAATCACATGTTGCAGTATCTGTGTAATCAGATGGTGCCGTCTCTCTGTAATCACATGCTGCAGTCTCTCTGTGTAATTGCAAGGTGCAGTCTCTGTATAATCATATGGTGCGGTCTCTCTGTGTACTCACTTGGTGCAATATCTGAAGAATCACATGGTGCAGTCTTTCTGTGTAATCACATGGTGATGTCTCTGTGTAATCACATGATGATGTCTCTGTGTAATCACATGCTGCAGTCTCTATGCAATCACATGGTGCAGTCTCTCTGTGTAATCACAAGGTGCAGTCTCTCTGTGTAATCACATGATTCATTCTTCGTGTGACCACATGGTGCAGTCTCTCTGTGTAATCACATGGTGCAATCCCTGTGCAAGTACATGGTGCAGTGTCTGTGTAATCACATGGTGCAGTAAATCTATGTAATCACATTGTACAGTCTCTGTGTAATCACATGGTGCAGTCTCTCAGTGTAATCACATGGTGCAGTGTCTGCGTAATCACATGGTGCAGTCTCTGTCTAATCACATGATTCATTCTTCGTTTAACCACATGTTGCAGTCTCTCTGTGTAATCACATGGTGCAGTCTCTGTGTAATCACATGGTGCAGTCTCTGTCTAATCACATGGTGAAATCTCTCTGTGTAATCAAATGGTGCAGTCTCTCTGTATAATCCCATGGTGCAGTCTCTCTGTGCAATCACATGGTGTAGTCTCTGTGTAATCACATGGTGCAGTCTCTGAGTAATCACCTGGTGCAGTCTCTGTATAATCACATGGTGCAGTCTCTGTATAATCACATGGTGCAGTCTCTGTCTAATCACATGTTGCAGTATCTGTGTAATCAGATGGGTCCATCTCTCTGTAATTCAATGCTGCAGTCTCTCGGTGTAATTACAAGGTGCAGTCTCTGTATAATCTCATGTTGCAGTATCTGTGTAATCACATGGTGAAGTCTCTCTGTGTAATCACATGGTGCAGTCTCTGTATAATCATATGGGGTGGTCTCTCTGTGTACTCACTTGGTGCAATATCTGAAGAATCACATGGTGCACTCTTTCTGTGTAATCACATGGTGATATCTCTGTGTAAACACATGGTGATGTCTCTGTGTAATCACATGGTGCAGTCTCTATGTAATCACATGGTGCAGTCTCACTGTGTAATCACAAGGTGCAGTCTCTCTGTGTAATCACATGATTCATTCTTCGTGTAACCACATGGTGCAGTCTCTCTGTGTAATTACATGGTGCAGTCGCTGTGAATTCACATGGTGCAGTCTCCCTGTAATCATGTGGTGCAGTCTCTCTGTGTAATCACATTGTGCAGTCTCTGTGAAATCACATGTTGCTGTCTTTGTGTAAGCCGATGGTGCAGTCCCTGTGAAAGCACATGGTGAATTCTCTCTCTGAAATCACATGGTGCACTCTATCTGTGTAATCACATGGTGTAGTCCTTGTGTAATCACATGGTTCAGCCCCTATGTTTTATCACATTGTGCAATCTCTGCGTAATCACATGGTGCAGTCTCAATCTGTAATCACGTGGTGCAGTCTCTGTGTAATCACATAGTGCAGTCTCTGTGTAATCACATGGTGCAGTCTCTCTGTGTAATCACATGGTGCAGTCTCTGTGTAATCACATGGTGCAGTCTCTGTATAATCATATGGGGTGGTCTCTCTGTGTACTCACTTGGTGCAATATCTGAAGAATCACATGGTGCACTCTTTCTGTGTAATCACATGGTGATATCTCTGTGTAAACACATGGTGATGTCTCTGTGTAATCACATGGTGCAGTCTCTATGTAATCACATGGTGCAGTCTCACTGTGTAATCACAAGGTGCAGTCTCTCTGTGTAATCACATGATTCATTCTTCGTGTGACCACATGGTGCAGTCTCTCTGTGTAATCACATGGTGCAATCCCTGTGCAAGTACATGGTGCAGTGTCTGTGTAATCACATGGTGCAGTAAATCTATGTAATCACATTGTACAGTCTCTGTGTAATCACATGGTGCAGTCTCTCAGTGTAATCACATGGTGCAGTGTCTGCGTAATCACATGGTGCAGTCTCTGTCTAATCACATGATTCATTCTTCGTTTAACCACATGTTGCAGTCTCTCTGTGTAATCACATGGTGCAGTCTCTGTGTAATCACATGGTGCAGTCTCTGTCTAATCACATGGTGAAATCTCTCTGTGTAATCAAATGGTGCAGTCTCTCTGTATAATCCCATGGTGCAGTCTCTCTGTGCAATCACATGGTGTAGTCTCTGTGTAATCACATGGTGCAGTCTCTGAGTAATCACCTGGTGCAGTCTCTGTATAATCACATGGTGCAGTCTCTGTATAATCACATGGTGCAGTCTCTGTCTAATCACATGTTGCAGTATCTGTGTAATCAGATGGGTCCATCTCTCTGTAATTCAATGCTGCAGTCTCTCGGTGTAATTACAAGGTGCAGTCTCTGTATAATCTCATGTTGCAGTATCTGTGTAATCACATGGTGAAGTCTCTCTGTGTAATCACATGGTGCAGTCTCTGTATAATCATATGGGGTGGTCTCTCTGTGTACTCACTTGGTGCAATATCTGAAGAATCACATGGTGCACTCTTTCTGTGTAATCACATGGTGATATCTCTGTGTAAACACATGGTGATGTCTCTGTGTAATCACATGGTGCAGTCTCTATGTAATCACATGGTGCAGTCTCACTGTGTAATCACAAGGTGCAGTCTCTCTGTGTAATCACATGATTCATTCTTCGTGTAACCACATGGTGCAGTCTCTCTGTGTAATTACATGGTGCAGTCGCTGTGAATTCACATGGTGCAGTCTCCCTGTAATCATGTGGTGCAGTCTCTCTGTGTAATCACATTGTGCAGTCTCTGTGAAATCACATGTTGCTGTCTTTGTGTAAGCCGATGGTGCAGTCCCTGTGAAAGCACATGGTGAATTCTCTCTCTGAAATCACATGGTGCACTCTATCTGTGTAATCACATGGTGTAGTCCTTGTGTAATCACATGGTTCAGCCCCTATGTTTTATCACATTGTGCAATCTCTGCGTAATCACATGGTGCAGTCTCAATCTGTAATCACGTGGTGCAGTCTCTGTGTAATCACATAGTGCAGTCTCTGTGTAATCACATGGTGCAGTCTCTCTGTGTAATCACATGGTGCAGTCTCTGTGTAATCACATGGTGCAGTCTCTCTGTCTAATCACATGCTGCAGTCTCTGAGTAATCAAATGGTGCAGTCTTTGTGTAATCACATGGTGCAGTCTCTCTGTGTAAACACACGGTGCAGTCTCTGTGTAATCACATGATTCATTGTTCGTGTAACTATATAGTGCAGCCTCTCTGTGTAATCACATGGTGCAGTCTATGTCTAATCACATGGTGCAGTCTCTGTCGAATCACATGGTGCAGTCTCTGTGTGATCACATGGTGCAGTCTCTCTGTGTAATCACATGGTGTAGTCTCTGTGGAATCACATGGTGCAGTCTCTGTGTAATCACATGATTCATTCTTCGTGTAAGCACATGGTGCAGTCTCTCTGTGTAATGACATGGTGCATTCTCTGTCTAATCACGTGGTGCAGTCTCTGTGTAATCACATGGTGCAGTCTCTGTGTGATCACATGGTGCAGTCTCGGTGTAATCACATGTTACAGTCTCTCTGTGTAATCACATGGTGCAGTCTCTCTGTGGAATCACATGGTGCAGTCACTGTGTAATCACATGGTGCAGTCTCTGTCTAATCACATGGTGCATTCTCTCTGTGTAATCACATGAGTCATTCTTCGTGTAACCACATGGTGCAGTTTCTCTGTGTAATCACGTGGTGCAGTCCCTGTGCAAGCATATAGTACACTCTCTGTGTAATCACATGGTGCAGTCTCTCTGTGTAATCACATGGTGCAGTCTCTGTGTAATCACATGGTGCAGTGTCTGCGTAATCCCATGGTGCAGTCTCTCTGTATAATACCATGGTGCAGTCTCTGTCCAATCACATGGTGCAGTCTCTGTGTGATCACGTGGTGCAGTCCCTGTGTGTAATCACATGGTGTAGTCTCTGTGGAATCACATGGTGCAGTCTCTGTCTAATCACATGGTGCAGTCTCTGTGGAATCACATGGTGCAGTCTCTGTGTGATCACATGGTGCAGTCTAGGTGTAATCACATGGTGCAGTCTCTCTGTGTAATCACATGGTGCAGTCTCTCTGTGTAATCACATGTTGCAGTCTCTGTGTAATCACATTATTCATTCTTCGTCTAACCACATGGTGCAGTCTCTCTGTGTAATGACATGGTGCATTCTCTTTCTAATCACATGGTGCAGACTCTCTGTGTAATCACATGATTCATTCTTCGTGCCACTACATGGTGCAGTCTCTCTGTGTAATCACGTGGTGCAGTCGCTGTGCAAACACATGGTGGAGTCTCTGTGTAATCACATGTTGCAGTCTCTGTGTGTTATCACATGGTGTACTCTCTGTCTAATCACATGTTGCAGTATCTGTGTAATCAGATGGTGCCGTCTCTCTGTAATCACATGCTGCAGTCTCTCTGTGTAATTACAAGGTGCAGTCTCTGTATAATCATATGGTGCGGTCTCTCTGTGTACTCACTTGGTGCAATATCTGAAGAATCACATGGTGCAGTCTTTCTGTGTAATCACATGGTGATATCTCTGTGTAATCACATGATGATGTCTCTGTGTAATCACATGCTGCAGTCTCTATGCAATCACATGGTGCAGTCTCACTGTGTAATCACATGATTCATTCTTCGTGTAACCACATGGTGCAGTCTCTTTGTGTAATCACAAGGTGCAGTCTCTCTGTGCAATCACATGATTCATTCTTGGTGTGACCACATGGTGCAGTCTCTCTGTGTAATCATATGGTGCAGTCCCTGTGCAAGTACATGGTGCAGTGTCTGTGCAATCACATTCTACAGTCTCTGTGTAATCACATGGTGCAGTCTCTCTGTGTAATCACATGGTGCAGTCTCTGTGTAATCACATGGTGAAATCTCTCTGTGTAATCACATGGTGCAGTCTCTGTGTAATCACATGGTGAAATCTCTCTGTGTAATCACATGGTGCAGTCTCTGTGTAATCACATGGTGAAATCTCTCTGTGTAATCACATGGTGCAGTCTCTGTGTAATCACATGGTGAAATCTCTCTGTGTAATCACATGGTGCAGTCTCTGTGTAATCACATGGTGAAATCTCTCTGTGTAATCACATGGTGCAGTAACTCTATGTAATCACATTCTACAGTCTCTGTGTAATCACATGGTGCAGTCTCTCTGTGGAATCACATGGTGCAGTCTCTGTCTAATCACATGATTCATTCTTCTTTTAACCACATGTTGCAGTCTCTCTGTGTAATCACATGGTTCAGTCTCTCTGTGTAATCACATGATTCATTCATCATGTAACCACATGTTGCAGTCTCTCTGTGTAATCACATGGTGTACTCTCTCTGCGTAATCACATGGTGTAGTCCGTGTGTAATCAAATGATCCAGCCCCTATGTTTTATCACATTGTGCAATCTCTGCGTAATCACATGGTGCAGTCTCAATCTGTAATCACGTGGTGCAGTCTCTGTGTAATCACATAGTGCAGTCTCTGTGTAATCACATGGTGCACTCTCTGAGTAATCAAATGGTGCAGTCTTTGTGTCATCACATGGTGCAGTCTCTCTGTGTAATCACACGGTGCAGTCTCTGTGTAATCACATGATTCATTGTTCGTGTAACCATATAGTGCAGTCTCTCTGTGTAATCACATGGTGCAGTCTATGTCTAATCACATGATGCAGTCTCTGTCGAATCACATGGTGCAGTCTCTGTGTAATCACACGGTGCAGTCTCTCTGTGTAATCACACGGTGCAAGCTCTGTGTAATCACATGATTCATTGTTCGTGTAACCATATAGTGCAGTCTCTCTGTGTAATCACATGGTGCAGTCTATGTCTAATCACATGATGCAGTCTCTGTCGAATCACATGGTGCAGTCTCTGTGTGATCACATGGTGCAGTCTCGGTGTAATCACATGTTGCAGTCTCTCTGTGTAATCACATGGTGCAGTCTCTGTGTAATCACATGATTCATTCTTCGTGTAACCATATAGTGCAGTGTCTCTGTGTAATCACATGTTGCAGTCTCTCTGTGTAATCACATGGTGCAGTCTCTCTGTGTAATCACATGGTGCAGTCTCTCTGTGTAATCACATGGTGCAGTGTCTGCGTAATCACATGGTGCAGTCTCTGTCTAATCACATGATTCATTCTTCGTTTAACCACATGTTGCAGTCTCACTGTGTAATCAAATGGTGCAGTCTCTCTGTATAATCCCATGGTGCAGTCTCTCTGTGCAATCACATGGTGCAGTCTCTGTGTAATCACATGGTGCAGTCTCTGTATAATCACCTGGTGTATTCTCTGTGTAATCACATGGTGCAGTCTCTGTATAATCACATGGTGCAGTCTCTGTGTGATCACATGGTGCAGTCTCTGTGTGATCACATGGTGTAGTCTCTGTCGAATCACATGGTGCAGTCTCTGTGTGATCACATGGTGCAGTCTCGGTGTAATCACATGTTGCAGTCTCTCTGTGTAATCATATGGTGCAGTCTCTGTGTAATCACATGATTCATTCTTCGTGTAACCACATGGTGCAGTCTCTCTGTGTAATGACATGGTGCAGTCTCTGTGTAATCACATGGTGCAGTCTTTGTGTGATCACATGGTGCAATCTCGGTGTAATCACATGGTGCAGTCTCTGTGTGATCACATGGTGCAGTCTCTCTGTGTAATCACATGTTACAGTCTCTCTGTGGAATCACATGGTGCAGTCACTATGTAATCACATGGTGCAGTGTCTGTGTAATCACATGGTGCATTCTCTCTTTGTAATCACATGATTCATTCTTCGTGTAACCACATGGTGCAGTTTCTCTGTGTAATCACGTGGTGCAGTCCCTATGCAAGCATATGGTACACTCTCTGTGTAATCACATGGTGCAGTCTCTGTGTAATCACATGGTGCAGTCTCTGTCGAATTACATGGTGCAGTCTCTGTGTGATCACGTTGTGCAGTGTCTGTGAAATCACATGGTGCAGTCTCTGTTGAATCACATGGTGCAGTCTAGGTGTAATCACGTGTTGCAGTCTCTCTGTGTAATGACATGGTGCAGTCTCTCTGTGGAATCACATGGTGCAGTCTCTGTGTAATCACATGGTTCAGTCACTGTCTAATCACATGGTGCAGTCTCTCTGTGTAATCACATGATTCATTCATCGTGTAACCACATGGTGCAGTCTCTCTGTGTAATCACGTGGTGCAGTCCCTGTGCAAGCATATGGTACACTCTCTGTGTAATCACATGGTGCAGTCTCTGTGTAATGACATGGTGCAGTGCCTACGTAATCCCATGGTGCAGTCTCTCTGTATAATCCCATGGTGCAGTCTCTGTCCAATCACATGGTGCAGTCTCTGTGGAATCACATGGTGCAGTCTCTGTCTAATCCCATGGTGCAGTCTCTGTGGAATCACATGGTGCAGTCTCTGTGTAATCACATGGTGCAGTCTCTGTCTAATCACATGGTGCAGTCTCTCTGTGGAATCACATGGTGCAGTCTCTGTGTGTAATCACATGATTCATTCTTCGTGTAACCACATGGTGCAGTCTCTCTGTGTAATCACATGGTGCAGTCTCTGTGTAATCACATGTTGCATTCACTGTATAATCACATGGTGCAGTCTCACTGTGTAATCACATGGTGCAGTCTCGGTGTAATCACATGTTACAGTCTCTCTGTGTAATCACATGGTGCAGTCTCTCTGTGGAATCACATGGTGCAGTCTCTGTGTCATCACATAGTGCAGTGTCTGTGTAATCACATGGTGCAGTCTCTGTCTAATCACATGGTGCAGTCTCTCTGTGTAATCACATGATTCATTCATCGTGTAACCACATGGTGCAGTCTCTCTGTGTAAGCCGATGATGCAGTCCCTGTGAAAGCACATGGTGAATTCTCTCTCTGAAATCACATAGAGCACTCTCTCTGTGTAATCACATGGTGTAGTCCTTGTCTAATCATATGGTGCAGTCCCTATGTTTTATCACATTGTGCAGTCTCTGCGTAATCACATGGTGCAGTCTCAATCTGTAATCACGTGGTGCAGTCTCTGTGTAATCACATAGTGTAGTCTCTGTGTAATCACATGGTGCACACTCTGAGTAATCAAATGGTGCAGTCTTTGTGTAATCACATGGTGCAGTCTCTCTGTGTAATCACATGGTGCAGTCAATGTCTAATCACATGGTGCAGTCTCTGTCGAATCACATGGTGCAGTCTCTGTGTGATCACATGGTGCAGTCTCTGTGTAATCACATGTTGCAGTCTCTCTGTGGAATCACATGGTGCAGTCTCTGTGTAATCACATGATTCATTCTTCGTGTAACCATATAGTGTAGTTTCTCTGTGTAATCAAATGGTGCATTCTCTGTCTAATCACATGGTGCAGTCTCTGTGTAATCACATGGTGCAGTCTCTGTGTGATCACATGGTGCAGTCTCTCTGTGTAATCACATGGTGCAGTCTCTGTGTAATCACATGGTGCAGTCTCTGTCTAATCACATGGTGTAGTCTCTGTGTGATCACATGGTGCAGTCTCGGTGTAATCACATGTTACAGTCTCTCTGTCTAATCACATGGTGCATTCCCTCTGTGTAATCACATGATTCATTCTTTGTGTAACCACATGGTGCAGTTTCTCTGTGTAATCACGTGGTGCAGTCCCTGAGCAAGCATATGGTACACTCTCTGTGTAATCACATGGTGCAGTGGCTGCGTAATCACATGGTGCAGTCTCTGTGTAATCACATGGTGCAGTCTCTGTGTGATCACGTGGTGCAGTGTCTGCGTAATCCCATGGTGCAGTCTCTCTGTGTAATTACAAGGTGAAATCTCTCTGTGTAACCACATGGTGCAGTCTCTCTGTGCGATCACATGGTGCAGTCTCTGTGGAATCACATGGTGCAGTCTCTGTCTAATCACATGGCGCAGTCTCTGTGGAATCACATGGTGCAGTCTCTGTCTAATCACATGGTGCAGTCTCTGTCGAATCACATGGTGCAGTCTCTGTGTGATCACATGGTGCAGTCTAGGTGTAATCACAAGTTGCAGTCTCTCTGTGTAATTACATGGTGCAGTCTCTCTGTGTAATCACATGTTGCAGTCTCTGTGTAATCACATGATTCATTCTTTGTGTAACCACATGGTGCAGTTTCTCTGTGTAATCACATGGTGCAGTCTCTCTGTCTAATCACATGGTGCAGTCTCTGTGTAATCACATGGTGCAGTCTCTGTGTAATGACATGGTGCAGTGGCTGCGTAATCACATGGTGCAGTCTCTCTGTATAATCACATGGTGCAGTCCCTGAGCAAGCATATGGTACACTCTCTGTGTAATGACATGGTGCAGTGGCTGCGTAATCACATGGTGCAGTCTCTCTGTATAATCCCGTGGTGCAGTCTCTGTCCAATCACATGGTGCAGTCTCTGTGTGATCACGTGGTGCAGTGTCTGCGTAATCCCATGGTGCAGTCTCTCTGTGTAATTACAAGGTGAAATCTCTCTGTGTAACCACATGGTGCAGTCTCTCTGTGCGATCACATGGTGCAGTCTCTGTGGAATCACATGGTGCAGTCTCTGTCTAATCACATGGCGCAGTCTCTGTGGAATCACATGGTGCAGTCTCTGTCTAATCACATGGTGCAGTCTCTGTCGAATCACATGGTGCAGTCTCTGTGTGATCACATGGTGCAGTCTAGGTGTAATCACAAGTTGCAGTCTCTCTGTGTAATTACATGGTGCAGTCTCTCTGTGTAATCACATGTTGCAGTCTCTGTGTAATCACATTATTCATTCTTCGTCTAACCACATGGTGCAGTCTCTCTGTGTAATCACATGGTGCATTCTCTGTCTAATCACATGGTGCAGACTCTCTGTGTAATCACATGATTCATTCTTCATGCCACCACATGGTGCAGTCTCTCTGTGTAATCACGTGGTGCAGTCGCTGTGCAAACACATGGTGGATTCTCTGTGTAATCACATGTTGCAGTCTCTGTGTGTTATCACATGGTGTACTCTCTGTCTAATCACATGTTGCAGTATCTGTGTAATCAGATGGTGCCGTCTCTCTGTAATCACATGCTGCAGTCTCTCTGTGTAATTACAAGGTGCAGTCTCTGTATAATCATATGGTGCGGTCTCTCTGTGTACTCACTTGGTGCAATATCTGAAGAATCACATGGTGCAGTCTCACTGTGTAATCACATGATTCATTCTTCGTGTAACCACATGGTGCAGTCTCTCTTTGTAATCACAAGGTGCAGTCTCTCTGTGTAATCACAAGATTCATTCCTCGTGTGACCACATGGTGCAGTCTCTCTGTGTAATCACATGGTGCAGTCCCTGTGCAAGTACATGGTGCAGTGTATGTGTAATCACATGGTGCAGTCTCTGTGTAATCACATGGTGAAATCTCTCTGTGTAATCACATGGTGCAATAACTCTATGTAATCACATTGTACAGTCTCTGTGTAATCACATGGTGCAGTCTCTCTGTGTAATCACATGGTGCAGTCTCTGTCCAATCACATGGTGCAGTCTCTGTCTAATCACATGATTCATTCTTCGTTTAACCACATGTTGCAGTCTCTCTGTGTAACCACATGTTGCTGTCTTTGTGTCAGCCGAGTGTGCAGTCCCTGTGAAAGCCCACGGTGAATTCTCTCTCTGAAATCACATGGTGCACTCTCTCTGTGTAATCACATGGTGTAGTCCTTGTGTAATCACATGTTTCAGCCCCTATGTTTTATCACATTGTGCAATCTCTGCGTAATCACATGGTGCAGTCTCAATCTGTAATCACGTGTTGCAGTCTCTGTGTAATCACATAGTGCAGTCTCTGAGTAATCAAATGGTGCAGTCTTTGTGTAATCACACGGTGCAGTCTCTGTGTAATCACATGATTCATTGTTCGTGTAACCATACAGTGCAGTCTCTCTGTGTAATCACATGGTGCAGTCTATCTCTAATCACATGGTGCAGTCTCTGTCGAATCACATGGTGCAGTCTCTGTGTGATCACATGGTGCAGTCTCGGTGTAATCACATGTTGCAGTCTCTCTGTGTAATCACATGGTGCAGTCTCTGTGTAATCACATGATTCATTCTTCGTGTAACCATATAGTGCAGTCTCTCTGTGTAATCACATGGTGCATTCTCTGTCTAATCACATGGTGCAGTCTAGGTGCAATCACATGTTGCAGTCTCTCTGTGTAATCATATTATTCATTTTTCGTGTAACCACATGGTGCAGTCTCTCTGTGTAATGACATGGTGCATTCTCTGTCTAATCACATGGTGCAGACTCTCTGTGTAATCACATGATTCATTCTTCGTGTCACCACATGGTGCAGTCTCTCTGTGTAATCACATGGTGCAGTCTCTCTGTGCAATCACGGGGTGCAGTCGCTGTGCAAACACATGGTGCAGTCACTGTGTAATCACATGTTGCAGTCTCTGTGTAATCACATTGTGCTGTCTCTGAGTTATCACATGGTGCAATCCCTGTGCAGTCACATGGTGCAGTTTCTGTGTAATTACATGGTGAAGCCTCTCTTTGTAACCACATGGTGCAGTCTCTGTGGAATCAAATGGTGCAGTCTCTGTGTAATCACATGGTGCAGTCTCTCTGTGGAATCACATGGTGCAGTCTCTCTGTGTAATCACATGGTGCAGTCTCTGTGTAATCACATGCTGCAGTCTCTGTCTAATCACATGGTGCAGTCTCTCTGTGGAATCACATGGTGCAGTCTCTGTGTGTAATCACATGATTCATTCTTCGTGTAACCACATGGTGCAGTCTCTCTGTGTAATCACATGTTGCATTCACTGTATAATCACATGGTGCAGTCTCTGTGTAATCACATGGTGCAGTCTCACTGTGTAATCACATGGTGCAGTCTCGGTGTAGTCACATGTTACAGTCTCTCTGTGTAATCACATGGTGCAGTCTCTCTGTGGAATCACATGGTGCAGTCTCTGTCTAATCACATGGTGCAGTCTCTCTGTGTAATCACATGATTCATTCATCGTGTAACCACATGGTGCAGTCTCTCTGTGTAATCACATGGTACAGTCTCTCTGTGTAATCACCTGGTGCTGTCACAGAGTAATCACATGGTGCAGTCACTGTCTAATCACATGGTGCAGTCACTGTGTAATCACATGGTGCAGTCTCTGTGTGATCACATGGTGCAGTGTCTGCGTAATCCCATGGTGCAGTCTCTCTGTGTAATTACAAGGTGAAGTCTCTCTGTGTAACCACATGGTGCAGTCTCTCTGTGCAATCACATGGTGCAGTCTCTGTGGAATCACATGGTGCAGTCTCTGTCTAATCACATGGTGCAGTCTCTGTGGAATCACATGGTGCAGTTTCTGTGTAATTACATGGTGAAGCCTCTCTTTGTAACCACATGGTGCAGTCTCTGTGGAATCACATGGTGCAGTCTCTGTGTAATCACATGGTGCAGTCTCTGTCTAATCACATGGTGCAGTCTCTCTGTGGAATTACATGGTGCAGTCTCTGTGTGTAATCACATGATTCATTCTTCGTGTAACCACATGGTGCAGTCTCTCTGTATAATCACATGGTGCAGTCTCACTGTGTAATCACATGGTGCAGTCTCGGTGTAATCACATGTTACAGTCTCTCTGTGTAATCACATGGTGCAGTCTCTCTGTGGAATCACATGGTGCAGTCTCTGTGTAATCACATAGTGCAGTGTCTGTGTAATCACATGGTGCAGTCTCTGTCTAATCACATGGTGCAGTTTCTCTGTGTAATCACATGATTCATTCATCGTGTAACCACATGGTGCAGTCTCTCTGTGTAAGCCGATGGTGCAGTCCCTGTGAAAGCACATGTGGTGCAGTCTCTGTGTGATCACATGGTGCAGTCTCTGTGTAATCACATGTTGCAGTCTCTCTGTGGAATCACATGGTGCAGTCTCTGTGTAATCACATGGTGCAGTCTCTGTCTAATCACATGGTGCAGTCTCTGTGTAATCACATGGTGCAGTCTCTGTGTGATCACATGGTGCAGTCTCTGTGTAATCACATGGTGCAGTCTCTGTGTAATCACATGGTGCAGTCTCTGTGTGATCACATGGTGCAGTCTCTGTGTGATCACATGGTGCAGTCTCTCTGTGTAATCACATGGTGCAGTCTCTCTGTGTAATCACATGGTGCAGTCTCTGTGTAATCACATGGTGCATTCTCTGTCTAAGCACATGGTGCAGTCTCTGTGTGATCACATGGTGCAGTCTCTGTGTAATCACATGGTGCAGTCTCTGTGTGATCACATGGTGCAGTCTCGGTGTAATCACATGTTACAGTCTCTCTGTGTAATCACATGGTGCATTCCCTCTGTGTAATCACATGATTCATTCTTCGTGTAACCACATGGTGCAGTCTCTCTGTGTAATCACATGGTGCAGCCTCTCTGTGTAATCACATGTTGCAGTCTCTGCGTAATCACATTATTCATTCTTCGTCTAACCACATGGTGCAGTCTCTCTGTGTAATGACATGGTGCATTCTCTGTCTAATCACATGGTGCAGACTCTCTGTGTAATCACATGATTCATTCTTCGTGCCACCACATGGTGCAGTCTCTCTGTGTAATCACGTGGTGCACTCGCTGTGCAAACACATGGTGGAGTCTCTGTGTAATCACATGTTGCAGTCTCTGTGTGTTATCACATGGTGTACTCTCTGTCTAATCACATGTTGCAGTACCTGTGTAATCAGATGGTGCCGTCTCTCTGTAATCACATGCTGCAGTCTCTCTGTGTAATCACAAGGTGCAGTCTCTGTATAATCATATGGTGCGGTCTCTCTGTGTACTCACTTGGTGCAATATCTGAAGAATCACATGGTGCAGTCTTTCTGTGTAATCACATGGTGATGTCTCTGTGTAATCACATGATGATGTCTCTGTGTAATCACATGCTGCAGTCTCTATGCAATCACATGGTGCAGTCTCACTGTGTAATCACATGATTCATTCTTCGTGTAACCACATGGTGCAGTCTCTCTTTGTAATCACAAGGTGCAGTCTCTCTGTGTAATCACATGGTGCAGTCTCTGTGTAATCACATGGTGCAGTCTCTGTGTAATCACATGGTGCAGTCTCTCTGTGTAATCACATGGTGAAATCTCTCTGTGTAATCACATGGTGCAGTAACTCTATGTAATCACATTGTACAGTCTCTGTGTAATCACATGGTGCAGTCTCTCTGTGTAATCACATGGTGCAGTCTCTGTCCAATCACATGGTGCAGTCTCTGTCTAATCACATGATTCATTCTTCGTTTAACCACATGTTGCAGTCTCTCTGTGTAATCACATGGTGCAGTGTCTGTGTAACCACATGTTGCTGTCTTTGTGTAAGCCGAGGGTGCAGTCCCTGTGAAAGCACACGGTGAATTCTCTCTCTGAAATCACATGGTGCACTCTCTCTGTGTAATCACATGGTGTAGTCCTTGAGTAATCACATGTTTCAGCCCCTATGTTTTATCACATTGTGCAATCTCTGCGTCATCACATGGTGCACTCTCTCTGTGTAATCACATGGTGCAGTCTCAATCTGTAATCACGTGGTGCAGTCTCTGTGTAATCAAATGGTGCAGTCTTTGTGTAATCACATGGTGCAGTCTCTCTGTGTAATCACACGGTGCAGTCTCTGTGTAATCACATGATTCATTGTTCGTGTAACCATACAGTGCAGTCTCTCTGTGTAATCACATGGTGCAGTCTATGTCTAATCACATGGTGCAGTCTCTGTCGAATCACATGGTGCAGTATCTGTGTGATCACATGGTGCAGTCTCGGTGTAATCACATGTTGCAGTCTCTCTGTGTAATCACATGGTGCAGTCTCTGTGTAATCACATGATTCATTCTTCGTGTATCATATAGTGCAGTCTCTCTGTGTAATCACATAGTGCATTCTCTGTCTAATCACATGGTGCAGTCTCTGTGTAATCACATGGTGCAGTCTCTCAGTGTAATCACATTGTGCAGTGTCTGCGTAATCACATGGTGCAGTCTCTGTCTAATCACATGATTCATTCTTCATTTAACCACATGTTGCAGTCTCTCTGTGTAATCACATGGTGCAGTCTCTGTGTAATCACATGGTGCAGTCTCTGTCTAATCACATGGTGAAATCTCTCTGTGTAATCAAATGGTGCAGTCTCTCTGTATAATCCCATGGTGCAGTCTCTGTGTAATCACATGGTGCAGTCTCTGAGTAATCACCTGGTGTATTCTCTGTATAATCACATGGTTCAGTCTCTGTGTAATCACATGGTGCAGTCTCTCTGTATAATCACATGGTGCAGTGTCTCTGGGTAATCACATGCTGCAGTCTCTCTGTATAATCACATGGTGCAGTCTCTGTGTAATCACATGGTGCAGTCTCTCTGTATAATCACATGGTGCAGTCTCTGTGTAATCACATGTTGCAGTCACTGTGTGTAATCACATGGTGAAGTCTCTCTGTGTAATCACATGGTGCAGTATCTGTGTAATCAGATGGTGCCGTCTCTCTGTAATCACATGCTGCAGTCTCTCTGTGTAATTACAAGGTGCAGTCTCTGTATAATCACATGTTGCAGTCTCTGTGTGTTATCACATGGTGAAGTCTCTCTGTGTAATCACATGGTGCAGTCTCTGTATAATCATATGGGGTGGTCTCTCTGTGTACTCACTTGGTGCAATATCTGAAGAATCACATGGTGCAGTCTTTCTGTGTAATCACATGGTGATGTCTCTGTGTAAACACATGGTGATGTCTCTGTGTAATCACATGGTGCAGTCTCTATGCAATCACATGGTGCAGTCTCACTGTGTAATCACATGATTCATTCTTCGTGTAACCACATGGTGCAGTCTCTCTGTGTAATCACAAGGTGCAGTCTCTCTGTGTAATCACTTGATTCATTCTTCGTGTAACCACATGGTGCAGTCCCTCTGTGTAATCACATGGTGCAGTCTCTGTGTAATGACATGATTCATTCTTCGTGTAACCACATGGTGCAGTCTCTCTGTGTAATGACATGGTGCAGTCTCTGTGTAATCACAAGGTGCAGTCTCTGTGTAATCACATGGTGCAGTCTCTGTGTGATCACATGGTGCAGTCTCGGTGTAATCACATGGTGCAGTCTCTGTGTGATCACATGGTGCAGTCTCTCTGTGTAATCACATGGTGCAGTCTCTCTGTGGAATCACATGTTACAGTCTCTCTGTGGAATCACATGGTGCAGTCACTATGTAATCACATGGTGCAGTGTCTGTGTAATCACATGGTGCATTCTCTCTGTGTAATCACATGATTCATTCTTCGTGTAACCACATGGTGCAGTTTCTCTGTGTAATCACGCGGTGCAGTCCCTCTGCAAGCATATGGTACACTCTCTGTGTAATCACATGGTGCAGTCTCTGTGTAATCACATGGTGCAGTGTCTGTGTAATCACATGGTGCAGTCTCTCTGTGTAATCACATGGTGCAGTCTCTGTCGATTTACATGGTGCAGTCTCTGTGTGATCACGTTGTGCAGTGTCTGTGAAATCACATGATGCAGTCTCTGTCGAATCACATGGTGCAGTCTAGGTGTAATCACATGTTGCAGTCTCTCTGTGTAATCACATGTTGCAGTCTCTCTGTGTAATCACATGTTGCAGTCTCTGTGTAATCACATTATTCATTTTTCGTGTAACCACATGGTGCAGTCTCTCTGTGTAATGACATGGTGCATTCTCTGTCTAATCACATGGTGCAGACTCTCTGTGTAATCACATGATTCATTCTTCGTGCCACCACATGGTGCAGTCTCTCTGTGCAATCACGGGGTGCAGTCGCTGTGCAAACACTTGGTGCAGTCACTGTGTAATCACATGTTGCAGTCTCTGTGTAATCACATTGTGCTGTCTCTGAGTTATCGCATGGTGCAATCTCTGTGCAATCACATGATGCAGTTTCTGTGTAATTACATGGTGAAGCCTCTCTTTGTAACCACATGGTGCAGTCTCTGTGGAATCACATGGTGCAGTCTCTGTGTAATCACATGGTGCAGTCTCTCTGTGGAATCACATGGTGCAGTCTCTGTGTGTAATCGCATGATTCATTCTTCGTGTAACCACATGGTGCAGTCTCTCTGTGTAATCACATGGTGCAGTCTCTGTGTAATCACATGTTGCATTCACTGTATAATCACATGGTGCAGTCTCTGTGTAATCACATGGTGCAGTCTCACTGTGTAATCACATGGTGCAGTCTCGGTGTAATCACATGTTACAGTCTCTCTGTGTAATCACATGGTGCAGTCTCTCTGTGGAATCACATGGTGCAGTCTCTGTGTAATCACATAGTGCAGTGTGTGTGTAATCACATGGTGCAGTCTCTGTCTAATCACATGGTGCAGTCTCTCTGTGTAATCACATGATTCATTCATCGTGTAACCACATGGTGCAGTCTCTGTGTAATCACATGATTCTTTCTTCGTGTAACCATATAGTGCAGTCTCTCTGTGTAATCACATGGTGCATTCTCTGTCTAATCACATGGTGCAGTCTCTGTGTAATCACATGGTGCAGTCTCTCAGTGTAATCGCATGGTGCAGTGTCTGCGTAATCACATGGTGCAGTCTCTGTCTAATCACATGATTCATTCTTCGTTTAACCACATGTTGCAGTCTCTCTGTGTAATCACATGGTGCAGTCTCTGTGTAATCACATGGTGCAGTCTCTGTCTAATCACATGGTGAAATCTCCCTGTGTAATCAAATGGTGCAGTCTCTCTGTATAATCCCATGGTGCAGTCTCTCTGTGCAATCACATGGTGCAGTCTCTGTGTAATCACATGGTGCAGTCTCTGAGTAATCACCTGGTGCAGTCTCTGTATAATCACATGGTGCAGTCTCTGTGTAATCACATGGTGCAGTCTCTCTGTATAATCACATGGTGCAGTCTCTCTGTATAATCACATGGTGCAGTCTCTGTGTAATCACATGGTGCAGTCTCTCTGTATAATCACATGGTGCAGTTTCTGTGTAATCACATGTTGCAGTCTCTTTGTGTTATCACATGGTGTACTCTCTGTCTAATCACATGTTGCAGTATCTGTGTAATCAGATGGTGCCGTCTCTCTGTAATCACATGCTGCAGTCTCTCTGTGTAATTACAAGGTGCAGTCTCTGTATAATCACATGGTGCAGTCTCAGTCTAGTCACATGGTTCAGTCTCTCTGTGGAATCACATAGTGCAGTCTCTGTGTGTAATCACATGGTGCAGTCTCTGTCTAATCACATGGTGCAGTCTCTCTGTGTAATCACGTGGTGCAGCCGCTGTGCAAACACATGGTGGAGTCTCTGTGTAATCACATGTTGCAGTCTCTGTGTGTTATCACATGGTGTACACTCTGTCTAATCACATGTTGCAGTATCTGTGTAATCAGATGGTGCCGTCTCTGTCTAATCACATGGTGCATTCTCTCTGTGTAATCACATGGTGCATACTCTGTCTAATCACATGGTGCAGTCTCTGTGCAATCACATGGTGCAGTCTCTGTGTGATCACATGGTGCAGTCTCGGTGTAATTACATGTTACAGTCTCTCTGTGTAATCACATGGTGCAGTCTCTCTGTGGAATCACATGGTGCAGTCTCTGTCTAATCACATGGTGCATTCTCTCTGTGTAATCACATGATTCATTCTTTGTGTAACCACATGTTGCAGTTTCTCGGTGTAATCACGTGGTGCAGTCCCTGTGCAAGCATATGGCACACTCTTTGTGTAATCACATGGTGCAGTCTCTGTGTAATCACATGGTGCAGTGTCTGCGTAATCCCATGGTGCAGTCTCTCTGTACAATCCCATGGTGCAGTCTCTGTCCAATCACATGGTGCAGTCTCTGTGTGATCACGTGGTGCAGTGTCTGCGTAATCCCATGGTGCAGTCTCTCTGTGTAATTACAAGGTGAAGTCTCTCTGTGTAATCACAAGGTGCAGTCTATGTGGAATCACATGGTGCAGTCTCTGTCTAATCACATGGTGCAGTCTCTGTGGAATCACATGATGCAGTCTCTGTGGAATCACATGGTGCAGTCTCTGTGTGATCACATGGTGCAGTCTAGGTGTAATCACATGTTGCAGTCTCTCTGTGTAATCACATGGTGCAGTCTCTCTGTGTAATCACATGTTGCAGTCTCTGTGTGATCACATTATTCATTCTTCGTCTAACCACATGGTGCAGTCTCTCTGTGTAATGACATGGTGCATTCTCTGTCTAATCACATGGTGCAGACTCTCTGTGTAATCACATGATTCATTCTTCGTGCCACCACATGGTGCAGTCTCTCTGTGTAATCACGTGGTGCAGTCGCTGTGCAAACACATGGTGGAGTCTCTGTGTAATCACATGTTGCAGTCTCTGTGTGTTATCACATGGTGTACTCTCTGTCTAATCACATGTTGCAGTATCTGTGTAATCAGATGGTGCCGTCTCTCTGTAATCACATGGTGCAGTCTCTCTGTGTAATTACAAGGTGCAGTCTCTGTATAATCGTATGGTGCGGTCTCTCTGTGTACTCACTTGGTGCAATATCTGAAGAATCACATGGTGCAGTCTTTCTGTGTAATCACATGGTGATGTCTCTGTGTAATCACATGATGATGTCTCTGTGTAATCACATGCTGCAGTCTCTATGCAATCACATGGTGCAGTCTCACTGTGTAATCACATGATTCATTCTTCGTGTAACCACATGGTGCAGTCTCTCTTTGTAATCACAAGGTGCAGTCTCTCTGTGTAATCACATGATTCATTCTTCGTGTGACCACATGGTGCAGTCTCTCTGTGTAATCACATGGTGCAGTCCCTGTGCAAGTACATGGTGCAGTGTCTGCGTAATCACATGGTGAAATCTCTCTGTGTAATCACATGGTGCAGTAACTCTATGTAATCACATTGTACAGTCTCTGTATAATCCCATGGTGCAGTCTCTCTGTATAATCACATGGTGCAGTCTCTGTATAATCACCTGGTGTATTCTCTGTGTAATCACATGGTGCAGTCTCTGTATAATCACATGGTGCAGTCTCTGTGTAATCACATGGTGCAGTCTCTCTGTATAATCACATGGTGCAGTCTCTCTGTGTAATCACATGGTGCAGTCTCTGTGGAATCACATGGTGCAGTCTCTGTGTAATCACATGGTGCAGTCTCACTGTGTAATCACATGGTGCAGTCTCAGTGTAATCACATGTTACAGTCTCTCTGAGTAATCACATGGTGCAGTCTCTCTGTGGAATGACATGGTGCAGTCTCTGTGTAATCACATAGTGCAGTGTCTGTGTAATCACATGGTGCAGTCTCTGTCTAATCACATGGTGCAGTCTCTCTGTGTAATCACATGATTCATTCATCGTGTAACCACATGGTGCAGTCTCTGTGTAATCACATGATTCATTCTTCGTGTAACCATATAGTGCAGTCTCTCTGTGTAATCACATGGTGCATTCTCTGTCTAATCACATGGTGCAGTCTCTGTGTAATCACATGGTGCAGTCTCTCAGTGTAATCACATGGTGCAGTGTCTGCGTAATCACATGGTGCAGTCTCTCTGTGTAATCACATGGTGCAGTGTCTGCGTAATCACATGGTGCAGTCTCTCTGTGTAATCACATGGTGCAGTCTCTGTCTAATCACATGGTGCAGTCTCTGTGTAATCACATGGTGCATTCTCTATCTAATCACATGGTGCAGTCTCTGTGTAATCACATGGTGCAGTCTCTCAGTGTAATCACATGGTGCAGTGTCTGCGTAATCACATGGTGCAGTCTCTGTCTAATCACATGATTCATTCTTCATTTAACCACATGTTGCAGTCTCTCTGTGTAATCACATGGTGCAGTCTCTGTGTAATCACATGGTGCAGTCTCTGTCTAATCACATGGTGAAATCTCCCTGTGTACTCAAATGGTGCAGTCTCTCTGTATAATCCCATGGTGCAGTCTCTCTGTGCAATCACATGGTGCAGTCTCTGAGTAATCACATGGTGCAGTCTCTGTATAATCACATGGTGCAGTCTCTGTGTAATCACATGGTGCAGTCTCTCTGTATAATCACATGGTGCAGTCTCTCTGTATAATCACATGGTGCAGTCTCTGTGTAATCACATGAATCATTCTTCGTGTACCAATATTGTGCAGTCTCTCTGGGTAATCACATGGTGCAGTCTCTGTGGAATCACATGGTGCAGTCTCTGTGTGATCACATGGTGCAGTCTAGGTGTAATCACATGTTGCAGTCTCTCTGTGTAATCACATGTTGCAGTCTCTGTGTGATCACATTATTCATTCTTCGTCTAACCACATGGTGCAGTCTCTCTGTGTAATGACATGGTGCATTCTCTGTCTAATCACATGGTGCAGACTCCCTGTGTAATCACATGATTCATTCTTCGTGCCACCACATGGTGCAGTCTCTCTGTGTAATCACGTGGTGCAGTCTCTCTGTGCAAACACATGGTGCAGTCTCTGTGTAATCACATGTTGCAGTCTCTGTGTGTTATCACATGGTGTACTCTCTGTCTAATCACATGTTGCAGTATCTGTGTAATCAGATGGTGCCGTCTCTCTGTAATCACATGCTGCAGTCTCTCTGTGTAATTACAAGGTGCAGTCTCTGTATAATCACATGTTGCAGTCTCAGTCTAGTCACATGGTTCAGTCTCTCTGTGGAATCACATAGTGCAGTCTCTGTCTAATCACATGGTGCAGTCTCTCTGTGTAATCACGTGGTGCAGCCGCTGTGCAAACACATAGTGGAGTCTCTGTGTAATCACATGTTGCAGTCTCTGTGTGTTATCACATGGTGTACACTCTGTCTAATCACATGTTGCAGTATCTGTGTAATCAGATGGTGCCGTCTCTGTCTAATCACATGGTGCATTCTCTCTGTGTAATCACATGGTGCATACTCTGTCTAATCACATGGTGCAGTCTCTGTGCAATCACATGGTGCAGTCTCTGTGTGATCACATGGTGCAGTCTCGGTGTAATCACATGTTACAGTCTCTCTGTGTAATCACATGGTGCAGTCTCTCTGTGGAATCACATGGTGCAGTCTCTGTCTAATCACATGGTGCATTCTCTCTGTGTAATCACATGATTCATTCTTTGTGTAACCACATGTTGCAGTTTCTCTGTGTAATCACGTGGTGCAGTCCCTGTGCAAGCATATGGCACACTCTCTGTGTAATCACATGGTGCAGTCTCTGTGTAATCACATGGTGCAGTGTCTGCGTAGTCCCATGGTGCAGTCTCTGTCCAATCGCATGGTGCAGTCTCTGTGTGATCACGTGGTGCAGTGTCTGCGTAATCCCATGGTGCAGTCTCTCTGTGTAATTACATGGTGCAGTCTCTGTGGAATCACATGGTGCAGTCTCTGTCTAATCACATGGTGCAGTCTCTGTGGAATCACATGATGCAGTCTCTGTGGAATCACATGGTGCAGTCTCTGTGTGATCACATGGTGCAGTCTAGGTGTAATCACATGTTGCAGTCTCTCTGTGTAATCACATGGTGCAGTCTCTCTGTGTAATTACAAGGTGCAGTCTCTGTATAATCATATGGTGCGGTCTCTCTGTGTACTCACTTGGTGCAATATCTGAAGAATCACATGGTGCAGTCTTTCTGTGTAATCACATGGTGATGTCTCTGTGTAATCACATGATGATGTCTCTGTGTAATCACATGCTGCAGTCTCTATGCAATCACATGGTGCAGTCTCACTGTGTAATCACATGATTCATTCTTCGTGTAACCACATGGTGCAGTCTCTCTGTGTAATCACAAGGTGCAGTCTCTGTGTAATCACATGATTCATTCTTCGTGTAACCACATTGTGCAGTCTCTCTGTGTAACGGCATGGTGCATTCTCTGTCTAATCACATGGTGCAGTCTCTGTGGAATCACATGGTGCAGTCTCTCTGTGTAATCACATGGTGCAGTCTCTGTGTAATCACATGATTCATTCCTCGTGTAACCACATGGTGCAGTCTCTCTGTGTAATGACATGGTGCATTCTCTGTCTAATCACATTGTGCACTCTCTGTGGAATCACATGGTGCAGTCTCTGTGTGATCACATGGTGCAGTCTCGGTGTAATCACATGGTGCAGTCTCTCTGTGTAATCACATGGTGCAGTCTCTGTGTAATCACATGATTCATTCTTCGTGCAAGCACATGGTGCAGTCTCTCTGTGTAATGACATGGTGCTGTCCCTGTGCAAGCACATGTTGCAGTCTCTGTGTAATCACACGGTGAAATCTCTCTGTGTAATCACATGGTGCAGTGTCTGCGTAATCACATGGTGCAGTCTCTGTGTAATCACATGGTGCAGTGTCTGCGTAATCATATGGTGCAGTCTCTGTATAATCACCCAGTGTAGTCTCTGTGTAATCACATGGTGCAGTGTCTGCGTAATCACATGGTGCAGTCTCTGTGTAATCACATGGTGCAGTGTCTGCGTAATCACATGGTGCAGTCTCTGTATAATCACCCAGTGTAGTCTCTGTGTAATCACATGGTGCAGTCTCTGTCTAATCACCTGGTGCAGTCTCTGTGTAATCACATGGTGCAGTCTCTGTCTAATTACATGGTGCAGTCTCTGTCGAATCGCCTGGTGCAGTCTCTGTCGAATCACATGTTGCAGTCTCACTCTCTAATCACGTGGTGCAGTCTTTATGAAATCACATGGTGCAGTCTCTCTGTAATCATGTGGAGCAGCCTCTGTGTAATCACATTTTGAAGTCTCTGAGTAATCACATGATTCATTCTTCGTGTAACCACATGGTGCAGTCTCTCTGTGTAATGACGGTGCATTCTCTGTCTAATCACATGGTGCCGTCTCTGTGGAATCACATGGTGCAGTCTCTGTGTGATCACATGGTGCAGTCTCGTTGTAATCACATGTTACAGTCGCACTGTGGAATCACATGATGCAGTCACTGTCTAATCACATGGTGCAGTCTCTGTGGAATCACATGGTGCAGTCTCGGTGTAATCACATGTTGCAGTCTCTCTGTGTAATCACATGGTGCATTCTCTGTCTAATCACATTGTGCAGTCTCTGTGTAATCACATGGTGCAGTCTCTCTGTGTAATCACATGGTGCAGTCTCTCTGTGTAATCACATGGTGAAGTCTCTCTGTGTAACCACATGGTGCATTCTCTGTCTAATCACATTGTGCAGTCTCTGTGTAATCACATGTTCCAGTCTCTCTGTCTAATCACATGGTGCAGTCTCTCTGTCTAATCACCTGGTGCAGTCTCTGTGTAATCACATGGTGCAGTCTCTCTGTCTAATCACCTGGTGCAGTCTCTGTGGAATCACATGGTGCAGTCTCTCTCTCTAATTACATGTTGCAGTCTCTGTGTAATGACATGGTGCAGTCTCTCTGTGAAATCACATGATGCACTCCCTATGTAATCACATGGTGCAGTCTCTGTGTAATCACATGGTGCAGTGTCTGCGTAATCACATGGTGCAGTCTCTGTGTAATCACATGGTGCAGTGTCTGCGTAATCACATGGTGCAGTCTCTGTATAATCACCCAGTGTAGTCTCTGTGTAATCACATGGTGCAGTCTCTGTCTAATCACCTGGTGCAGTCTCTGTGTAATCACATGGTGCAGTCTCTGTCTAATTACATGGTGCAGTCTCTGTGTAATCACATGGTGCAGTCTCTGTCTAATTACATGGTGCAGTCTCTGTCGAATCGCCTGGTGCAGTCTCTTTCGAATCACATGGTGCAGCCTCTCCGTGTAATCACATGGTGCAGTCTCTCTGTATAATCGCATGCTGCAGTCTCTCTGTGTAATCACATGGTGTAGTCTCTCTGTATAATCACCTGGTGTAGTCTCTGTCCAATCACATGGTGCAGTCTCTGTGTAATCACATGTTGCAGTCTCACTCTCTAATCACGTGGTGCAGTCTTTATGTAATCACATGGTGCAGTCTCTGTCTAATCACACGGTGCAGTCTCTGTGGAATCACATGGTGCAGTCTCTGTGTGATCACATGGTGCAGTCTCTGTCTAATCACATGGTGCAGTCTCTGTGGAATCACATGGTGCACTCTCTGTGTGATCACATGGTGCAGTCTCGTTGTAATCACATGTTACAGTCGCACTGTGGAATCACATGGTGCAGTCACTGTCTAATCACATGGTGCAGTCTCTGTGGAATCACATGGTGCAGTCTCTGTGTGATCACATGGTGCAGTCTCTGTCTAATCACATGGTGCAGTCTCTGTGGAATCACATGGTGCAGTCTCTGTGTGATCACATGGTGCAGTCTCGTTGTAATCACATGTTACAGTCGCACTGTGGAATCACATGGTGCAGTCACTGTCTAATCACATGTTGCAGTCTCTGTGGAATCACATGGTGCAGTCTCGGTGTAATCACATGTTGCAGTCTCTCTGTGTAATCACATGGTGCATTCTCTGTCTAATCACATTGTGCAGTCTCTGTGTAATCACATGGTGCAGTCTCTCTGTGTAATCACATGGTGCAGTCTTTCTGTGTAATCACATGGTGCAGTCTCTCTGTGTAATCACATGGTGAAGTCTCTCTGTGTAACCACATGGTGCATTCTCTGTCTAATCACATTGTGCAGTCTCTGTGTAATCACATGTTACAGTCTCTCTGTCTAATCACATGGTGCAGTCTCTCTGTCTAATCACCTGGTGCAGTCTCTGTGTAATCACATGGTGCAGTCTCTCTGTATAATCACATGGTGCAGTCTCTCTGTGTAATCACATGGTGCAGTCTCTCTGTGTAATCACATGGTACAGTCTCTCTGTATAATCACCTGGTGTAGTCTCTGTGGAATCACATGGTGCAGTCTCTCTGTATAATCACATGGTGCAGTCTCTGTCCAATTACATGGTGCAGGATCTGTGTAATCACATGTTGCAGTCTCACTCTGTAATCACGTGGTGCAGTCTTTATGTAATCACATGGTGCAGTCTCTCTGTAATCACGTGGGGCAGTCTCTGTGTGATCACATGGTGCAGTCTTGGTGTAATCACATGTTGCAGTCTCTCTGTGTAATCACATGGTGCAGTCTCTGTGTAATCACATGATTCATTCTTCGTGTAACCACATTGTGCAGTCTCTCTGTGTAACGGCATGGTGCATTCTCTGTCTAATCACATGGTGCAGTCTCTGTGGAATCACATGGTGCAGTCTCTCTGTGTAATCACATGGTGCAGTCTCTGTGTAATCACATGATTCATTCCTCGTGTAACCACATGGTGCAGTCTCTCTGTGTAATGACATGGTGCATTCTCAGTCTAATCACATTGTGCACTCTCTGTGGAATCACATGGTGCAGTCTCTGTGTGATCACATGGTGCAGTCTCGGTGTAATCACATGGTGCAGTCTCTCTGTGTAATCACATGGTGCAGTCTCTGTGTAATCACATGATTCATTCTTCGTGCAAGCACATGGTGCAGTCTCTCTGTGTAATGACATGGTGCTGTCCCTGTGCAAGCACATGTTGCAGTCTCTGTGTAATCACACGGTGAAATCTCTCTGTGTAATCACATGGTGCAGTGTCTGCGTAATCACATGGTGCAGTCTCTGTGTAATCACATGGTGCAGTGTCTGCGTAATCACATGGTGCAGTCTCTGTATAATCACCCAGTGTAGTCTCTGTGTAATCACATGGTGCAGTGTCTGCATAATCACATGGTGCAGTCTCTGTGTAATCACATGGTGCAGTGTCTGCGTAATCACATGGTGCAGTCTCTGTATAATCACCCAGTGTAGTCTCTGTGTAATCACATGGTGCAGTCTCTGTCTAATCACCTGTTGCAGTCTCTGTGTAATCACATGGTGCAGTCTCTGTCTAATTACATGGTGCAGTCTCTGTCGAATCGCCTGGTGCAGTCTCTGTCGAATCACATGTTGCAGTCTCACTCTCTAATCACGTGGTGCAGTCTTTATGAAATCACATGGTGCAGTCTCTCTGTAATCATGTGGAGCAGCCTCTATGTAATCACATTTTGAAGTCTCTGAGTAATCACATGATTCATTCTTCGTGTAACCACATGGTGCAGTCTCTCTGTGTAATGACGGTGCATTCTCTGTCTAATCACATGGTGCCGTCTCTGTGGAAGCACATGGTGCAGTCTCTGTGTGATCACATGGTGCAGTCTCGTTGTAATCACATGTTACAGTCGCACTGTGGAATCACATGATGCAGTCACTGTCTAATCACATGATGCAGTCTCTGTGGAATCACATGGTGCAGTCTCGGTGTAATCACATGTTGCAGTCTCTCTGTGTAATCACATGGTGCATTCTCTGTCTAATCACATTGTGCAGTCTCTGTGTAATCACATGGTGCAGTCTCTCTGTGTAATCACATGGTGCAGTCTCTCTGTGTAATCACATGGTGAAGTCTCTCTGTGTAACCACATGGTGCATTCTCTGTCTAATCACATTGTGCAGTCTCTGTGTAATCACATGTTACAGTCTCTCTGTCTAATCACATGGTGCAGTCTCTGTGTAATCACATGTTACAGTCTCTCTGTCTAATCACATTGTGCAGTCTCTGTGTAATCACATGGTGCAGTCTCTGTCTAATCACCTGGTGCAGTCTCTGTGGAATCACATGGTGCAGTCTCTGTCTAATCACCTGGTTCAGTCTCTGTGGAATCACATGGTGCAGTCTCTCTCTCTAATTACATGTTGCAGTCTCTGTGTAATGACATGGTGCAGTCTCTCTGTGAAATCACATGATGCACTCCCTATGTAATCACATGGTGCAGTCTCTGTGTAATCACATGGTGCAATGTCTGCGTAATCACATGGTGCAGTCTCTGTGTAATCACATGGTGCAGTGTCTGCGTAATCACATGGTGCAGTCTCTGTATAATCACCCAGTGTAGTCTCTGTGTAATCACATGGTGCAGTCTCTGTCTAATCACCTGGTGCAGTCTCTGTGTAATCACATGGTGCAGTCTCTGTGTAATCACATGGTGCAGTCTCTGTCGAATCGCCTGGTGCAGTCTCTTTCGAATCACATGGTGCAGCCTCTCCGTGTAATCACATGGTGCAGTCTCTCTGTATAATCGCATGGTGCAGTCTCTCTGTGTAATCACATGGTGTAGTCTCTCTGTATAATCACCTGGTGTAGTCTCTGTCCAATCACATGGTGCAGTCTCTGTGTAATCACATGTTGCAGTCTCACTCTCTAATCACGTGGTGCAGTCTTTATGTAATCACATGGTGCAGTCTCTGTCTAATCACATGGTGCAGTCTCTGTGGAATCACATGGTGCAGTCTCTGTGTGATCACATGGTGCAGTCTCTGTCTAATCACATGGTGCAGTCTCTGTGGAATCACATGGTGCAGTCTCTGTGTGATCACATGGTGCAGTCTCGTTGTAATCACATGTTACAGTCGCACTGTGGAATCACATGGTGCAGTCACTGTCTAATCACATGGTGCAGTCTCTGTGGAATCACATGGTGCAGTCTCGGTGTAATCACATGTTGCAGTCTCTCTGTGTAATCACATGGTGCAGTCTCTGTGTAATCACATGGTGCAGTCTCTCTGTGTAATCACATGGTGCAGTCTTTCTGTGTAATCACATGTTGCAGTCTCTCTGTGTAATCACATGGTGCAGTCTCTGTGTAATCACATGGTGCAGTCTCTCTGTGTAATCACATGGTGCAGTCTTTCTGTGTAATCACATGGTGCAGTCTCTCTGTGTAATCACATGGTGCAGTCTCTGTGTAATCACATGGTGCAGTCTCTCTGTGTAATCACATGGTGAAGTCTCTCTGTGTAACCACATGGTGCATTCTCTGTCTAATCACATGGTGCAGTCTCTCTGTCTAATCACCTGGTGCAGTCTCTGTGGAATCACATGGTGCAGTTTCTCTCTCTAATTACATGTTGCAGTCTCTGTGTAATCACATGGTGCAGTCTCTCTTTGTAATCACATGGTGCAGTCTCTCTGTGGAATCACATGGTGCAGTCTCTGTGTAATCACATGGTGCAGTCTCTCTGGGTAATCACATGGTGCAGTCTCTCTGTGTAATCACATGGTGCAGTCTCTGTGTAATCACATGGTGCAGTCTCTCTGTGTAATCACATGGTGCAGTCTCTCTGTGGAATCACGTGGTGCAGTCTCTGTGTAATCACATGGTGCAGTCTCTGTCTAATCACAAGGTGAAGTCTATGTGTAATTACATGGTGCAGTCATTGTGTAATCACATGCTGATGTCCCTTTGAAAGCACATGTTGCAGTCTTTCTGTCAAAATAATATTGTGTAGTCTCTGTGTGTAATCACGGTGCAGTCTCTCTGCATATTCACATGTACAGTCTGTTTAATCTTATAGTGCAGTCTCTGTGTAATCACCTGGTGCAGTCTCTCTGTCTAATCACATGGTGCAGTCTCTCTGTACAATCACATGGTGCAGTCTCTGTGTGATCACATGGTGCAGTCTCTGTCTAATCACCTGGTGCAGTCCCTGTGCAAGCACATGGTGCAGTCTCTGTGTAATCACATGTTGCAGTCTCTGTGTGTTATCACATGGTGTGCTCTCTGTCTAATCACATGTTGCAGTATCTGTGTAATCAGATGGTGCGGTCTCTCTGTAATCACATGCTGCAGTCTCTCTGTGTAATTATAAGGTGCAGTCTCTGTATAATCATATGGGGCGGTCTCTCTGTGTACTCTCTTGGTGCAATATCTGAAGAATCACATGGTGCAGTCTTTCTGTGTAATCACATGGTGCAGTCTCTGTGTAATCACATGGTGATGTCTCTGTGTAATCACATGGTGCAGTCTCTATGCAATCACATGGTGCAGTCTCACTGTGTAATCACAAGGTGCAGTCTCTCTGTGTAATCACATGATTCATTCTTAGTGTAACCACATGGTGTAGTTTCTGTGTAATCACATGGTGCAGTCTCTGTGGAATCACATTGTGCAGTCTCTGTGTCATCACATGGTGCAGACTCTGTCTAATCACATGGTGCAGTCTCTCTGTGGAATCACATGGTGCAGTCTCTGTGTGTAATCACATGATTCATTCTTCATGTAACCACATGGTGCAGTCTCACTGCATAATCACATGGTGCAGTCTCTGTGTAATCACATGGTGAAGTCTCTGTGTAATCACATGGTGTAGTCTCACTGCATAATCACATGGTGCAGTCTCTGTGTAATCACATGGTGAAGTCTCTGTGTGTAATCACATGGTGCAGTCTCTGTGTAATCACATGGTGAAGTCTTTGTGTGTAATCACATGGTGCAGTCTCTCTGTGTAATCACAAGGTGAAGTCTATTTGTAATTACATGGTGCAATCATTGTGTAATCACATGCTGATGTCCCTTTGAAAGCACATGTTGCAGTCTCTCTGTCAAAATAATATCGTGTAGTCTCTGTGTGTAATCACGGTGCAGTCTCTCTGCATATTCACATGTACAGTCTGTCTGTATAATCTCATGGTGCAGTCTCTCTGTGTAATCACAAGGTGCAGTCTCTGTATAATCATATGGTACGGTCTCTCTGTGTACTCACTTGGTGCAATATCTGAAGAATCACATGGTTCAGTCTTTCTGTGTAATCACATGGTGATGTCTCTGTGTAATCACATGGTGCAGTCTCTGTGCAATTACATGGTGCAGTCTTTCTGAGTAATCACATGATTCATTCTTCGTGTAACCACATGGTGCAGTCTCTCTGTGTAATCACATTGTGCAGTCTCTGTGTAATCACATGATTCATTCATCGTGTAACCACATGGTGCAGTCTCTCTGTGTAAGCCGATGGTGCAGTCCCTGTGAAAGCACATGGTGAATTTTCTCTCTGAAATCACATGGTGCACTCTCTCTGTGTAATCACATGGTGTAGTCCTTGTGTAATCACATGGTGCAGTCCCTATGTTTTATCACATTGTGCAACTTCTGCGTAATCACATGGTGCAGTCTCAATCTGTAATCACATGGTGTAGTCTCTGTGAAATAACAAGGTGCAGTCTCTGTGTAATCACATGGTGCACTCTCTGTGTAATCAAATGGTGCAGTCTTTGTGTAATCACATGGTGCAGTCTCTCTGTGTAATCACACGGTGCAGTCTCTGTGTAATCACATGATTCATTCTTCGTGTAACCACATAGTGCAGTCTCTCTGTGTAATCACATGGTGCAGTCTATGTCTAATCACATGGTGCAGTCTCTGTCGAATCACATGGTGCAGTCTCTGTGTGATCACAAGGTGCAGTCTCGGTGTAATCACATGTTGCAGTCTCTCTGTGTAATCACATGGTGCAGTCACTCTGCGTAATCACATGGTGCAGTCTTTGTGTAATCACATGGTGCAGTCTCTGTGTAATCACATGATTCATTCTTCGTGTAACCACATGGTGCAGTCTCTCTGTGTAATGACATGGTGCATCCTCTGTCTAATCACATGGTGCAGTCACTGTGGAATCACATGTTGCAGTCTATATGTGATCACATGGTGCAGTCTGGGTGTAATCACATGTTACAGTCTCTCTGTGTAATCGCATGGTGCCGTCTCTTTGTGTAATTACATGGTGCAGTCTCTGTGTAATCACATGATTCATTCTTCGTGTAACCACATGGTGCAATCGCTGTGAATTCACATGGTGCAGTCTCTCTGTAATCATGTGGTGCAGTCTCTCTGTGTAATCACATTGTGCAGTCTCTGTGAAATCACATGTTGCTGTCTTTGTGTAAGCCGATGGTGCAGTCCCTGTGAAAGCACATGGTGAATTCTCTCTCTGAAATCACATGGTGCACTCTCTCTGTGTAATCACATTGTGTAGTCCTTGTGTAATCACGTGGTGCAGTCCCTATGTTTTTCACATTGTGCAGTCTCTGTGTAATCATATGGTGCACTCTCTGCGTAATCAAATGATGCAGTCTTTGTGTAATCACATGATGCAGTCTCTCTGTGTAATCACATGGTGCAGTCTCTGTGTAATCACATGATTCATTCTTCGTGTAACCAAATCGAGCATTCTCTCTGTGTAATCACATGGTGCAGTCTATGTCTAATCACATGGTGCAGTCTCTGTCGAATCACATGGTGCAGTCTCTGTGTGATCACATGGTGCAGTCTTCGTGTAATCACATGTTGCAGTCTCTCTGTGTAATCACATGGTGCAGTCTCTGTGTAATCACATGATTCATTCTTCATGTAACCACATGGTGCAGTCTCTCTGTCTCATCACATGGTGCAGTCCCTGTGCAAGCACATGTTGCAGTCTCTGTGTAATCACATGGTGCAGTCTCTGTGTAATCACATGGTGAAATCTCTCTGTGTAATCACATGGTGCAGTCTCTCTGTGTAATCACATTGTGCAGTCTCTGTGTAATCACATGGTGCAGTGTCTGCGTAATCCCATGGTGCAGTCTCTCTGTATAATCCCATGGTGCAGTCTCTGTGTAATCACATGGTGAAATCTCTCTGTGTAATCACATGGTGCAGTCTCTCTGTGTAATCACATTGTGCAGTCTCTGTGCAATCACATGGTGCAGTCTCTGTGTAATCACATGATTCATTCTTCGTGTAACCACATGGTGCAGTCTCTCTGTGTAATGACATGGCGCATTCTCTGTCTAATCACATGGTGCAGTCTCTGTGGAATCACATGGTGCAGTCTCTGTGTGATTACATGGTGCAGTCTCGTTGTAATCACATGTTGCAGTCTCTGTGTAATCACATGGTGCAGTCTCTCTGTGTAATCACATGGTGCAGTCTCTCTGTGTAATCACATGTTGCAGTATCTGTGTAATCACATGGTGCAGTCTCTCTGTGTAATCACATGGTGCAGTCTCTCTGTGTAATCACATGTTGCAGTCTCTGTGTAACCACATGGTGTAGTCTCTCTGTGTAATGACGGTGCATTCGCTGTCTAATCACATGGTGCAGTCGCTGTGGAATCACATGGTGCAGTCTCTGTGTGATCACATGATGCAGTCTGGGTGTAATCACATGTTACAGTCGCACTGTGTAATCACATGGTGCAGTCTCTCTGTGGAATCACATGGTGTAGTCTCTGTGTAATCACATGGTGCAGTCTCTGTGTAATCACATGGTGCAGTCTCTGTGTAATCACATGGTGCAGTCTCGGTGTAATCACATGGTGCAGTCTCTGTGTAATCACATGGTGCAGTCTCTGTGTAATCACATGGTGCAGTCTCTGTCTAATCACATTGTGCAGTCTCTGTGTAATCACATGTTGCAGTCTTTGTGTAATCACATGGTGCAGTCTCTCTGTGTAATCACATTGTGTAGTCTCTGTGTAATCACATGGAGCAGTCTCTGTCTAATCACATGGTGCAGTTCCTGCGAAAGCACATGGTGCAGTCTCTGGGTAATCACACGGAGTAGACTCTGTAAAATCACATCGTGCAGACACTGTGTAATCACATGGTGCAGTCTCTGTGTAAACACATGGTGCAATCTCTGTGTAATCATATGTGCAGTCTCTGAGTAATAACATGGTGTATTCTCTCTCTGTAATCACATGTTGCAGTCACTATGTAATCACATGGTGTAGTCTCTGCCTAATCACATGGTGCCGTCTCTCTATGTAATCACATAGTGCAGAATCTGTAAAATCATATGCTGCAAACTCTGTATAATCACATGGTGCAGTCTCTGCATAATGACACGGTACATTATCGGAGGAATCACATGGTGCAGTTACTCTGTGTAATCACATGTTGCAGTCACTATGTAATCACATGGTGTAGTCTCGTTGTGTAATCACATAGTGCAGGCGTTGTGAAATCACATGGTGCAGTCTCTGTGTAATCACATGTTGCAGCCTCTGTGTGTTATCACATGGTGCAGTCTCTGTCTAATCACATTGTGCACTCTCTGTCTAATCACATGGTGCAGTCTTTGCATAATCACATAGTGCAGTCTTTGTGTAATCATATGGTGCAGTCCCTATGAAAGCACATGGTGCATTCTCTCACTGTAATCACATGTTGCAGTTTCTGTGTAGTCACATGGTGCAGTCTTTGTGTAATCACATGGTGCAGTCTCTGGGTAATCACATGGAGCAGACTCTGTAAAATCACATGGTGCAGTCTCTGTGTAATCACATGGTGCAGTCTCTGTACAATCACATGGTGCAATCTTTGTGTAATCACATGAGCAGAATCTGTAAAATCATATGCTGCAGATCCTGTATAATCACATGGTGCAGTCTCTGCACAATGACACGGTGCATTATCCGAGGAATCACATGGTGCAGTTACTCTGTGTGTGATCACACGGTGCAGTCTCTCTGAGTATTCACATTGTGTAGTCTCTGTGTGTAATCACATGGAGCAGTCTCTGTCTAATCACATGGTGCAGTCTCTGTGTGTGATCACGTGGTGCAGTCTCTCTGTATAATCTCATGGTGCAGTCTCTCTGTCTAATTACACGGTGCAGTCTCTGGGTAATCACATGGAGCAGACTCTGTAAAATCACATCGTGCAGACACTGTATAATCACATGGTGCAGTCTCTGCACAATGACATGGTGCATTATCCGAGGAATCACATGGTGCAGTAACTCTGTGCAATCACACGTTGCTGTCCCTGTATAAACATATGATGCAATCTCTGTGTAATCATATTTGCAGCATCTGAGTAATAACATGGTGTATTCTCTCTCTGTAATCACATGGAGAAGTCACTATGTAATCACATGTTGCAGTCACTATGTAATCACATGGTGTAGTCTCGCTGTGTAATCACATAGTGCAGGCGTTGTGTAATCACGTGGTGCAGTCTCTGTCTAATCTCATGTTGCAGTCTCTGTGTATTCACATGGTGCAGTCTCTCTGAAATCACATGATGCAGTCCCTGTGTAAACACATGGTGCAGTCCCTGTGTAAGCACATGTTGCTGTCCCTGTGTAATCACATGGTGCAGTCACTATGTAATCACAGGGTGTAGTCTCTGTCTAATCACAGGGTGCAGTCTCTCTGTGTAATCACATGGTGCTGTCTTTGTGTAATCACATGGTGCAGTCTCTATGAAAGCACATGGTGCAGTCTCTGGGTAATCACATGTTGCAGTCTTTGTCTAATCACATGGTGCAGTCTCTGTTTGTGATCACATGGTGTAGTCTCTCTGTGTAATCACATGTGCAGTCTCTGTGTAATCACATGGTGCAGTCTCCGTACAATTACATGGTGCAGTCTTTGTGTAATCACATGGTGCAGTCGTTGTGTAATCACATGGTGCAGTCCCTGGGAAAGCACATGGTGCAATCTTTGTGTAATTACACAGAGCAGAATCTGTAAAATCATATGCTGCAGATTCTGTATAATCACATGGTGCAGTCGTTGTGTAATCATATGGTGCAGTCCATATGAAAGCACATGGTGCAGTCTCTGTCTAATCACATGGTGCAGTCTCTGTGTAATCACAGGGTGTAGACTCTGTCTATCACATGTTGCAGTCTCTCGGTGTAATCACATGGTGCATTCTCTGTGTAATCATATGTTGCAGTCTCTGTGTGTTATCACATTGTGCAGTCTCTGTATAATCACATGTTGCAGTCTCTGTGTAATCCCATCGTGCAGTCACTGTGTAATCACATGGTGCAGTCTCTGTTTAATCATATGTACAGTCTCTGAGTAATAACTGAGTCATTCTCTGTAATCACATGGAGCAGTCACTATGTATCAGATGTGGCAGTCTCTGTGTAATCACATGGTGCGGTCTCTGTGTAATCACATGTCGCAGTCTCTGTGTAATCACATGTGCAGTCTCTGAGTAATAACATCATGTATACTCTCTCTGTAATCACATGGATCAGTCACTATGTAATCACATGTTGCAGTCACTATGTAATCACATGGTGCAGTCTATGTGTAATCACATGGTGCAGTCCCTGTGAAAGCACATGTTGCAGTCACTATGTAATCACATGGTGCAGTCTATGTGTAATCACATGGTGCAGTCCCTGTGAAAGCACATGGTGCAATCTCTGTGTAATCACATGTGCAGTCTCTGAGTAATAACATCATGTATACTCTCTCTGTAATCACATGGATCAGTCACTATGTAATCACATGTTGCAGTCACTATGTAATCACATGGTGCAGTCTATGTGTAATCACATGGTGCAGTCCCTGTAAAATCATATGGTGCAGTGTCTGTGTAATCACATGGTGCAGTCTCTGTGTGTTATCACATGGTGCAGTCCCTGCGAAAGCACATGGTGCAACATTTGTGTAACCACATGTTGCTGTCCCTGTTTAATCACATGGTGCAATCTCTGTGCAATCATATGTGCAGTCTCTGAGTAATAACATGGTGTATTCTCTCTCTGTAATCACATGGAGCAGTCACTATGTAATCACATGTTGCAGTCACTATGTAATCACATGGTGCAGTCTCGTTGTGTCATCACATCGTGCAGGCGTTGTGTAATCACATGGTGCAGTCTCTGTGTAATCACATGTTGCAGTCTCTGTGTGTTATCACATGGTGCAGTCTCTGTCTAATCACATGGTGCAGGCTCTGTCTAATCACATGGTGCAGTCTTTGCGTAATCACATGGTGCAGTCTTTGTGTAATCATATGGTGCAGTCCCTATGAAAGCACATGGTGCATTCTCTCACTGTAATCGCATGTTGCAGTTTCTGCGTAGTCACATGGTGCAGTCGTTGTGTAATCATATGGTGCAGTCCATATGAAAGCACATGGTGCAGTCTCTGGGTAATCACATGGAGCAGACTTTGTAAAATCACATGGTGCGGACTCCGTGTAATCACATGGTGCAGCCTCTGTGTAATCACATGGTGCAGTCTCTGTGTAATCACGTGTTGCATACTGTGTGTGTTATCACGTGGTGCAGTCTCTGTGTAATCACATGGTGCAGTCTCTGTACAATCACATGGTGCAGTCTCTGTGTAATCACATGGCGCAGTCTCTGTACAATCACATGGTGCAATCTTTGTGTAATCACATGGAGCAGAATCTGTAAAATCATATGCTGCAGACTTTGTATAATCACATGGTGCAATCTTGTCATAATAACACGGTGCATTATCCGAGGAATCACATGGTGCAGTTACTCTGTGTGTGATCACACGGTGCAGTCTCTCTGAGTAATCACATTGTGTAGTCTCTGTGTGTAATCACATGGAGCAGTCTCTGTCTAATCACATGTTGCATTCTCTCTGTGTAATCACATGTTGCATTCTCTGTGTAATCACATGTTGCAGTCTCTGTGTGTTATCACATTGTGCAGTCTCTGTATAATCACATGTTGCAGTCGCTGTCTAATCACATGGCGCAGTCTCTGTGTAATCCCATTGTCCAGTCACTGTGTAATCACATCCTGCAGTCACTGTGTAATCACATCGTGCAGTCACTGTGTAATCACATGGCGCAGTCTCTGTGTAATCACATGGTGCAGTCTCTCTGTGTAATCACATGGTGCACTCTATCTATGCATCACATGGTGCAGTCTCTGCAAAATCACATGGTGCAGTCTCTATGAAATCACTTGATGCAGTCTCTCTGTAATCACATGGTGCATTCACTGTGTAATCACATCTTGCAATCACTGTGTAATCACATGGGGCTGTCCCTGTGAAAGCCCATGATGCAGACTCTCTGTGTAATCACATGGTGAATTCTCTGTGTAATCACCTGGTGCAGTCTCACAGTGTAATCACGTTTTGCAGTCTGTTTTTAATCACATGGTGCAGTCCCTGTGAAAGCACATGCTGTTGTCTCTCTCTGTAATCACATAGCGCAGTCTTTGTGCAATCACATCTTGCAGTCACTGTGCAATCACATGGTACAGTCTCTCTGTGTAATCACATGGTTCATTCTTTGAGTAATCACATGGTGCTGTCTCTCTGTATAATCACATGGTGCCGTCTCTGTGTAATCACTTGGTGCAATATCTGAAGAATCACATGGTGCAGTCTTTCTGTGTAATTACATGGTGCAGTCTCTGTGAAAGCACATGGTGCAGTCTCTGTCCGTAATCAGATGGTGCAGTCCCTGGGTAATCACATGGTGCAGTCTCTGTGTAATCACATGGTGCAGTTCCTGTGTAATCACATGGTGCAGTCTCTCTGTATTATGTCATGCTGCAGGCTCTGTGAAATCACTTGCTGCAATATCTGAAGAATCGCATGGTGCACTCTCTCTATGTAATTTCATGTTGCAGTCTCTCTCTCTGTAGTCACATGGTGCAGTCTCTCATTATAATCGCAATGTGCAGCCTCTGTAAAATGACATGGTGCAGTCTCTATGAAATCACATGGTGGAGTCTCTGTGTAAGCAGATGTGCTGTCACTGAGTAATCACATCGTGTATTCTCTCTCTGTAATCATATGGTGCATTCACTGTGTAATCACATCTTGCAGTCACTGTGTAATCACATGGTACAGTCCCTGTGAAAGCACATGGTGCAGTCTCTCTGTGTAATCACATGGGGCAGTCTCTGTATAATCACATGTTTCATTCTTTGAATTAACACATGGTGCAGTCTCTCTGTCTTATCACATGGTGCAGTGTCTCTGTGTAATCACATGGTACAGTCAATGTGTAATCACATGGTGCAGTCTCTCTGTGTAATCACATGGTGCAGTCTCTCTGTGTAATCACATGGCGCAGTCTCTGTGTAATCATCTGGTGCAGGCTCTCAGTGTAATCACATGATACGATCTCTGTGTAATCAAATGGTGCAGTCTCTGTGTAATCACATGGTGTAGTCCCTCTGAAAGCACATGGTGTGGTCTCTCTCTGTAATCACATGACGCAGTTTCTGTGTAATCATATGTTGCAATCTTTGTGTAATCACATGCTGCAGTCACTTTGTAATCAAATGGTGCAGTCTCTCTGTGTAATCACATGGTGCAGTCCCTGTGAAAGCGCATGGTGCAGTATCTCTGTAATCACATGGTTCTGTCTCCCTATGGAATCACATGGTGCAGTCTCTGTGTAATCACATGATGCATTCTCTGGGTAAACACATGGTGCAGTCACTGTGTAATCACATGGTGCAGACTCTGTGTAATCACGTGTCATTCTTTGAGTAATCACATGGTGCAGTCTCTCTGTGAAATCACATCGTGCAGTCTCTGTGAAAGCACGTGGTGCAGCCTCTGTCTAATCACATGGTGCAGTCACTGTGTAATCACTTGGTGCAGTCTCTGTGAAAGCACATGGTGCAGTCTCCCTGTGTAATCACATGCTGCAGTCACTGTATAATCACATGGTACAGTCTCTCTGTATAATCCCATGGTGCAGTGTCTATGTGTAATCACATCTTGCATTCACTGTGCAATCACATGGTGCAGACTCTTTGTGTATTCACATGGGGCAGTCTCTGTGTAATCACATGTTTCATTCTTTGAGTAATCACATGGTGCAGTCTCTCTGTGTAATCACATCGTGTATTCTCTCTCTGTAATCACATGGTGCAGTCTCTGTCTAACCACATTGTGCAGTCTCTCTGTTTAATCACATGGTGCAGTCTCTGTCTAATCACATGGTGCAGTCTCTGTGGAATCTCATGATGCAGTCTCTGGGTTATCACATGGTGCAGTCTCTGTGAAAGCACATGGTGCAGTCTCTCTGGGTAATCACATGGTGCAGTCTCTCTGTCTAATCACATGGTGCAGTCTCCATTTAATCACATGGTGCAGTCTCTGTCTAATCACATGGTGCAGTCTCCATTTAATCAGATGGTGCAGTGACTGTGTAATCACATGGTGTATTCTCGCTCTGTCTAATCACATGGTACAGTCTCTCTGTGCAATCACATGGTGCAGTCTCTGTGTGATCACATGGTGCAGTCTCTGTCTAATCCCATGGTGCAGTCTCTCTGTGTAATCACATGGTGCAGTCTCTGTGTAATCACATGGTCCAGTCTTTCTGTGGAAGTACATGGTGCATTCACTGTGTAATCACATGTTGCAGTCTCTATGAAATCACATGATGCAGTCTGTGTAATCACATGGTCCAGTCTTTCTGTGGAAGTACATGGTGCATTCACTGTGTAATCACATGTTGCAGTCTCTATGAAATCACATGATGCAGTCTGTGTAATCACATGGTGCAGTCTATGTGTAAGCAGATGTGCATTCTCTGTGCTATCACATGTGCTGTCACTGTGTAATCAAATCATGTATTCTCTCTCTGTAATCACAAGGTGCAGTCACTGTGTAATCACATGGTGCATTCACTGTGTAATCACATCTTGCATTCACTGTGTAATCACATGTTTCATTCTTTGAATAATCACATGGTGCAGTCTCTCTGTGTAAGCACATGTTGCAGTCTCTGTGTAATCACATGGTTCATTCATTGTGTAACCACATGGTGAAGTCTCTGTGTAATCACCTGGTGCAGTCTCAGTGCAATCACATGATACGATCTCTGTGTAATCAAATGGTGCAGTCTTTGTATAATCACATGGTGCAGTCTCTGTGAAAGCACATGGTGTGGTCTCTCTGTAATCACACAGCGCAATCTGTGTAATATCACATGTTGCAGTCTCCATCACATGGCGCAGCCTCTGTGTAATAACATGATGCAGTCTCTGTGTAATCAGATGGTTCATTCTACGTGGTGCAGTCACTGTGTAATCACATCTTGCATTCACTGTGTAATCACATGGTGCAGACTCTCTGTGTAATCACATGTGCAGTCTCTGTGTTATCACATGGTGCAGTCTCTGTGAAAGCACATGGTGCAGTCTCTGTGTAATCTCATGATGCAGTCTCTGGGTTATCACATGGTGCAGTCTCTGTGAAAGCACATGGTGTGGTCTCTCTCTGTAATCACATAGTGCAGTCTGTGTAATATCACATGTTGCAGTTTCCATTTAATCACATGGTGCAGTGACTGTGTAATCACATGGTGCAGCCTCTGTGCAAGCACATGGTGCAGACTCTCTGTGTAATCACATGGTGCAGCCTCTGTGTAATCACATGGTGCAGCCACTGTGCAATCACATGGTGCAGACTCTCTGTGTATTCACATGGGGCAGTCTCTGTGTAATCACATGTTTCATTCTTTGAGTAATCACATGGTGCAGTCTCTCTGTGTAATCACATGGTGCAGTCTCTGTCTAATCACATGGTGCAGTCTCTCTGTGCAATCACATGGTGCAGTCTCTCTGTGAAATCACATGTTGCAGTCTCTCTGTGCAATCACATGATGCAGTCTCTCTGTGTAATCACATGGTGCAGACTCTGTGTAATCACATGGTCCAGTGTTTCTGTGGAATCACATGGTGTATTCACTGTGTAATCACATGGTTCATTCATTGTGTAACCATATGGTGAAGTCTCTGTGTAATCACCTGGTGCAGTCTCTCAGTGTAATCACATGATACGATCTCTGTGCAATCAAATGGTGCAGTCTTTGTGTAATCACATGGTGCAGTCCCTGTGTAATCAAATGATGCAGTCACTGTGTAATCACATGGTGCAGTCTCTCTCTGTAATCACATGGTGCAGTCCATCACTGTAATCACATGGTGCATCCTCTGTGAAAGCACATGGTGCAGTCTCTCTGTATAATCCCATGGTGCAGTGTCTCTTTGTAATCACTTGGTGCAGTCTCTGTATAATGACATGGTGCAATCTCTGTGTCTAATCCCTTGGTGCAATATCTGAAGAATCACATGGTGCACTCTTTCTGTAATCACATGGTGCAGTCTCTGTGTAATCACATGGTGCAGTCTCTCTGTGTAATCACATGGTGCAGTCTCTGTGTAATCACATGGTGCAGTCTCTCTGTGTAATCACATGGTGCACTCACTGTGTTATCACATGGTGCAGTCTCTGTGTGTAATCACATGGTACTGTCTCTCTGTATAATCACATGGTACAGTCTCTCAGTGTAATCACATGATACGATCTCTGTGTAATCACATGGTGCAGTCCCTGTGAAAGCACATGGTGTGGTCTCTCTCTGCAATCACACAGTGCAGTCTGTGTAATATCACATATTGCAGTCTCTATGTAATCACATGGTGCAGTCTCTCTGTGTAATTACATGGTGCATTCTCTGTTTAATTACATGGTACAGTCTCTCTGTGTAATCACATGGTGCAGTCTCTGTGAAACTACATGATGCATTCTCTGGGTAAACACATGGTGCAGTCACTGTGTAATTACATCTTGCAGTCACTGTGTAATCACATGGTGCAGTCTCTGTGTTATCACACGATGCAGTCTTTGTGAAAGCACATGGTGCAGTCTCTCTGTGTAATCGCATGGTGCAGTCTCTCTGTATAACCACATGGTACAGTCTTTCTGTATAATCCCATGGTGCAGTGTCTCTGTGTAATCACTTGGTGCTGTCTCTATGTAAGCACATGGTGCAGTTTCTGTGTAATCATATGGTGCAATATCTCTGTGAAATCACATGGTGCAGTCTCTCTCTGTAATCACACAGTGCAGTCTGTGCAATAATACATGGTGCAGTCTCCATTTAATCACATGGTGCAGTCTATACGTAATCACATGGTGCAGTCTCTGTGAAAGCATATGATGCATTCTCTCTGTGTAATCACATGATGCAGTCTCTCTATGTAATCACATGGTGCATTATCTGTATGTAATCACATGGTTCTCTCGCCCTGTGAAATCACATGGTGCAGTCTCTGTGTAATCACATGGTGCAGTCTCTGTGAAAGCACATGGTGCATTCTCTCTGTGTAATCACATGGTGCAGTCTCTGTGTAATCTCATGATGCAGTCTCTGTGTAATCACATGGTACAGTCACTCTGTGTAATCACTTGGTGCACTCTCTATGTAATCACATGGTTCTCTCGCCCTGTGAAATCACATGGTGCAGTCTCTGTGTAATCACATGGTGCAGTCTCTGTGTTATCTCATGGTGCAGTCTCTGTGAAAGCACATGGTGCAGTCTCTCTGTGTAATCACATGGTACTGTCTCGCTGTATAATCACATGGCACAGTCTCTCTGTATAATCCCATGGTGCAGTGTCTTTTTGTAATCACTTCGTGCAGTCTCTAGAAATGACATGGTACAATCTCTGTGTCTAATCCCTTGGTGCAATATCTGAAGAATCACATGGTGCACTCTTTCTGTGTAATCACATGGTGCAGTCTCTGTGTAATCACATGGTGCAGTCTCTCTGTGTAATCACATGGTGCAGTCTCTCTGTGTAATCACATGGTGCACTCACTGTGTTATCACATGGAGCAGTCTCTGTGAAAGCACATGGTGCAGTCTCTCTGTAATCACATGGTACTGTCTCTCTGTATAATCACATGGTACAGTCTCTCTGTATAATCCTATGGTGCAGTGTCTCTTTGTAATCAATTGGTGCAGTTTCTGTATGATGACATGGTGCAATCTCTGTGTCTAATCCCTTGGTGCAATATCTGAAGAATCACATGGTGCACTCTTTCTGTGTAATCACATGTTGCAGTCTCTGTGTAATCACATGGTGCAGTCTCTGTGTAATCACATGGGGCAGTCTCTGTGTAATCAGATGGTTCATTCTACGTGTAAGCACGTGGGGCAATCACTGTGTGTGATCAAATGGTGCAGTCTCTCTGTGTAATCACTTGGTGCAATATCTGAAGAATCACATGGTGCACTCTCTGTTTAATCACATGGTGCAGTCTCTCTGTGTAATCACATGGTGCAGTCTCTCTGTGTGATCACATGGTGTAGTCTCTGTATAATCACATGGTGCAGTCTCTCTGTGTAATCACATGGTGCAGTCTCTCTGTGTAATCACATGGTGCAATATCTGAAGAATCACATGGTGCCCTCTCTGTTTAATCACATGGTGCAGTCTCTCTGTTTAATCACATGGTGCAGTCTCTCTGTGTAATCACATGGTACAGTCTCTGTATAATCACATGGTGCAGTCTCTCTGTGTAATCACATGGTGCAGTCTCTCTGTGTAATCACATGGTGCAATATCTGAAGAATCACATGGTGCCCTCTCTGTTTAATCACATGGTGCAGTCTCTCTGTTTAATCACATGGTGCAGTCTCTCTGTGTGATCACATGGTGTAGTCTCTGTATAATCACATGGTGCAGTCTCTCTGTGTAATCACATGGTGCAGTCTCTCTGTGTAATCACATGGTGCAATATCTGAAGAATCACATGGTGCCCTCTCTGTTTAATCACATGGTGCAGTCTCTCTGTTTAATCACATGGTGCAGTCTCTCTGTGTAATCACCTGGTGCAGTCTCTGTGTAATCACATGGTGCAGTCTCTCTGTGTAATCACATGGTGCAGTCTCTCAGTGTAATCACATGATACAATCTCTGTGGAATCACATGGTGCAGTCCCTGTGAAAGCACATGGTGTGGTCTCTCTCTGCAATCACACAGTGCAGTCTGTGTAATATCACATGTTGCAGTCTCTGTATAATCACACGGTGCAGTCTCTCTGTATAATCACATGGTGCAGTCTCTCTGTGTAATCAGATGGTTCATTCTACGTGTAAGCACGTGGGGCAATCACTGTGTGTGATCAAATGGTGCAGTCTCTCTGTGTAATCACTTAGTGCAATATCTGAAGAATCACATGGTGCACTCTCTATTTAATTACATGGCGCAATCTCTGTGTAATCACTAGGTGCAGTCGCTGTGTAATCAGATGATGCAGTCCCTGTGAAAGCACATGGTGCATTCTCTCTGTACAATCACATGGTGCACTCTCTCTATGTAATCACATGGTGCAGTCTCTCTCTGTAATCACATGGTGCAACCTTTGTAAAATCACATGTTACACTCTCTATGAAATCACATGATGCCGTCTCTGTGTAATCACATGGTGCAGTCTCTGTGTAAGCATATGTTGCAGTCACTGAGTAATCACATCATGTATTCTCTCTCTGCAATCACATGGTGCATTCACTGTGTAATCACATGGTGCAGTCACTGTGTAATCACATGGGGCAGGCTCTTTGTAATCATATGTTTCATTCTTTGAATTAGCACATGGTGCAGTCTCTCTGTGTAATCACATGATACAATCTCTGCGTAATCAAATGGTGCAGTCTTTGTGAAAGCACATGTTGCAGTCCCTGTGAATGCACATGGTGTGGTCTCTCTCTGTAATCACACAGTGCAGACTGTGCAATATTACATGTTGCAGGCTCCATTTAATCACATGGTGCAGCCTCTGTGTAATCACATGGTGCAGTCTCTCTGTGTAATTACATGGTGCATTATCTCTATGTAAACACATGGTTCTCTCTCTCTGTGAAATCACATGGTGCAGTCACTGTGTAATCACATGGGGCAGGCTCTTTGTAATCATATGTTTCATTCTTTGAATTAGCACATGGTGCAGTCTCTCTGTGAAAACACATAGTTCATTCAGTGTGTAACCACATGGTGAAGTCTCTGTGTAATCACCTGGTGCAGTCTCTCTGTGTAATCACATGATACAATCTCTGCGTAATCAAATGGTGCAGTCTTTGTGAAAGCACATGTTGCAGTCCCTGTGAATGCACATGGTGTGGTCTCTCTCTGTAATCACACAGTGCAGACTGTGCAATATTACATGTTGCAGGCTCCATTTAATCACATGGTGCAGCCTCTGTGTAATCACATGGTGCAGTCTCTATGTAATCACATGATGCAGTCTCTCTGTGTAATCACATGGAGCAGTTTCTGTTTAATCACATGGTGCAGTCTCTCTATGTAATCACATGGTGAAGTCCCTGTGAAAGCACATGGTGCAGTCTCTCTGTGTAATTACATGGTGCATTATCTCTATGTAATCACATGGTTCTCTCTCTCTGTGAAATCACATGGTGAAGTCACTGTGTAATCACATGATGCATTCTCTGGGTAAACACATGGTGCAGTCTATTGGTGTAATCACATGGTGCAGTCTCTCTGTATAATCCCCTGGTGCACTGTCTCTGTGAAAGCACATGGTGCAGTCTCTCTGTGTAATCACATGATACGATCTCTGTGGAATCACATGGTGCAGTCTCTCTCTTTAATCACATGGCACAGTCTCTGTGTAATCACATGGTGCAGTCTCTGTTTAATCACATGGTGCAGTCTCTCTGTGTAATCACATGGTGCAGTCTCTGTGTAATCACATGGCGCAGTCTCTGTGTAATCACATGGTGCAGTCTCTCTGTGTAATCACATGGTGCAGTCTCTGTGTAATCACATGGCGCAGTCTCTCTGTGTAATCTCTTGGTGCAGTCTCTGTGAAAGCACATGGCGCAGTCTCTGTGTAATCACATGGTGCAGTCTCTCTGTGTAATCACTTGGTGCAGTCTCTGTAAAATCACATGGTGCAGTCACTGTGTAATTACATCTTGCAATCACTGTGTAATCACATGGGGCAGTCTCTGTGTGATCGCATGTGTCATTCCTTGAATAATCACATGTGCTGTCTTTCTGTGTAATCACATGGTGCAGTCTCTGTGTAATCACATGGTGCAGTCTCTCTGTGTAATCACATGGTGCAATATCTGAAGATTCTCATGGGGCAGTTTTTCTGTGTAATCACATGGTGCAGTCTCTCTGTGTTATCACATGATGCAGTCTCTGTGTAATCACATGTTGCAGTCACCGAGTAATCACATCGTGTATTCTTTCTCTGTAATCACATGGTGCATTCTCTTTCCGTAATCAGATGGAGCAGACTCTCTGTGTAATCACATGGGGCACTCTTTGTGTAATCACATGTTTCATTCTTTGAATAACCACATGGTTAAATCTCTGTGTAATCACATGGTGCAGTCTCTCAGTGTAATCACATGATATGATCTCTGTAATCAAATGGGGCAGTCTTTGTGTAATTACATGGTGCAGTCCCATTGAAAGCACATGGTGCAGATTCTCTGTGTAATCACATGGCGCAGTCTCTGTGAAAGCACATGGTGCAGTCTCTGTGTAATATCATGATGCAGTCTCTCTGTAATCACATGGAGCATTCACTGTGTAATCACATGGGGCAGTCCCTGTGAAAGCAGATGGTGCAGACTCTGTGTAATCACATGGTGCAGACTCTCTGTGTAATCACATGGGGCAGTCTCTGTGTAATCACATGTTTCATTCTTTGAGTAATCACATGGTGCAGTCACTGTGTAATCACATGGTGCAGACTCTCCGTGTGATCACATGGGGCAGTCTCTGTGTAATCACATGTTTCATTCTTTGAGTAATCACATGGTGCAGTCTCTGTGTTATCACATGGTGCAGTCTCTGTGAAAGCACATGGTGCAGTCTCTGTGTAATATCATGATGCAGTCTCTGTGTTATCACATGTTGCAGTCCCTGTGAAAGCACATGGTGTGGTCTCTCTTTGTAATCACATAGTGCAGTCTGTGTAATATCACATGTTGTAGTCTCCATTTAATCAAATGGTGCAGTGACTGTGTAATCACATGGTGCAGCCTCTGTATAATCACATCGTGTATTCTCTCTCTGTAATCACATGGTGCATTCACTGTGTAATCACATATTGCATTCACTGTGTAATCACATGGGGCAGTCCCTGTGAAAGCACATGGTGCAGTCTCTGAGTAATCACATGGTACAGACTCTCTGTGTAAGCACATGTTGCAGTCTCTGTGTAATCACATGGTTAATTCATTGTGTAACCACATGGTGAAGTCTCTGTGTAATCACCTGGTGTAGTCTCTCAGTGTAATCACATGATGCAGTCTCTGTATAATCACATGGTGCAGTCCCTGTGAAAGCAGATGGTGTGGTCTCTCTCTGCAATCACATAGCGCAGTGACTCTGTGTAATCACATGGTGCACTGACTGTGCAATCGTGTGGTACGGTCTCTCTGTGTGATCACATGGTGCAGTCTCTGTTTAATCACATGGTACAGTCTCTCTGTGGGATCACATGGTGCAGTCTCTGTGAAAGCAAATGGTGCAGAGTCTCTGTGTAATCACATTGGGCAGTCTCTGTGTAATCACATATTTCATTCTTTGAGTAATCACATGTGCAGTCTCTGTGAAAGCACATGGTGCAGTCTCTGTGAAAGCACATGGTGTGGTCTCTCTCTGTAATCACATAGCACAGTCTGTGTAATATCACATGTTGCAGTCTCCATTTAATCACATGGTGCAGCCTCTGTGTAATCACATGGTGCAGTTACTGTGTAATCACATAGTGCAGTCACTGTGTAATCACTTGGTGCAGTCTCTCTGTATAATCACATGGTGCAGTCACTCTGTAATCACTTGGTGCAGTCTCTGTGAAAGCACACGGTGCAGTCTCTCTGTGCAATAACATCGGGCAGTCTCTGTGTAATCACATGTTTCATTCTTTGAGTAATCACATGGTGCAGTCTCTCATTGTAATCACATGGTGCAGTCTCTGTGAAAGCACATGGTGTGGTCTCTCTCTGTAACCACATAGCGCAGTCTGTGCAATATCACATGTTGCAGTCACTGAGTAATCACATCGTGTATTCTCTCTATCTAATCACATGATGCATTCACTGTGTAACCACATCTTGCAGTCACTGTGTAATCACATGGTGCAGTCTCTGTGTAATCACATGGGGCAGTCCCTGTGAAAGCACATGGTGCAGACTCTCTGTGTAATCACATGTTTCATTCTTTGATTTATCACATGGTGCAGTCTCTGTGTAATCACATGGTTCATTCATTGTGTAACCACAAGGTGAAGTCTCTGTATAATCACATGGTGCAGTCTCTCAGTGTAATCACATGATACAATCTCTTTGTGATCAAATGGTGCAGTCTTTGTGTAATCACATGGCGCAATCACTGTGAAAGCACCTGATGTGGTCTCTCTCTGTAATCACACAGTGCAGTTTGTGTAATATCATATTTTGCAGTCTCCATTTAATGACATGGTGCAGTCACTGTGTAATCACTTGGTGCATTCTCTGTGAAAGAACATGGTGCAGTCTCCCTGTGTAATCACATGGTGCAGTCTCTCGGTGTAATCACATGGAGCAGTCTCTCTGTGTAACCACATGGTGCAGTCTCTCTGTGTAATCACATGGTGCAGTCTCTGTGGAATCACATGGTGCAGCCTCTGTGTAATCACATGGTGCAGTCTCTGTGTAATCGCATGGAGCAGTCACTGTGTAACCACATGGTACAGTCTCTGTGTAAGCAGATGTTGCAGTAACTGAGTAATCACATGGTGCAGTCTCTGTGTAATCACATAGGGCAGTCGCTGTGAAAGCACATGGTGCAGACTCCCTGTGCAATCACATGGTGCAGACTTGGTGAAAGCACATGGTGCAGTCTCTCTGTATAATCACATGGTGGAGTCTCTCTGTGTAATCACATGGTGCAGTCTCTCTGTATAATCACATGGTGCAATATCTGAAGAATCACATGGTGCAGTCACTCTGAGTCATCACATGGTCCTGTCTCTGTGTAACCACATGGTTCATTCTACATGTAACCACGTTGTGCTGTCTCTGTGTCTGATCACATGGTGCAGTCTCTCTGTGAAATCACATTGTGCAGTCTCTGTGTAATTACATGGTGCAGTCTCGGTGAAATAACATGCTGCAGTCTATCTGTGTAATCACTTGGTGCAATATCTTAAGAATCACATGGTGCACTCTCTCTATGTAATCACATGGTGCACTCTCTCTCTATGCAAACACATGGTGCAGTCTCTCTGTAAAATCACATGTTGCAGCCTCTATGAAATCACAAGATGCAATCTCTGTGTAATCACATGGTGCAGTCTCTGCGTAAGCAGATATGCATTCTCCGTGTAATCGCATGTTGCAGTCACTGAGTAATCACCTCGTGTATTCACTCTTTGTAATCCCATGGTGCATTCACTGTGTAATCACAACTTGCAGTCATTGTGTAATCACATGGGGCAGTCCCTGTGAAAGCACATGGTGCAGACTCTCTGTGTAATCACATGGGACAGTCTCTGTGTAATCACATGGTGCAGTCACTCTGTAATCACTTGGTGCAGTCTCTGTGAAAGCACACGGTGCAGTCTCTCTGTGTAATAACATCGGGCAGTCTCTGTGTAATCACATGTTTCATTCTTTGAGTAATCACATGGTGCAGTCTCTCATTGTAATCACGTGGTGCAGTCTCTGTGAAAGCACATGGTGTGGTCTCTCTCTGTAATCACATAGCGCAGTCTGTGCAATATCACATGTTGCAGTCACTGAGTAATCACATCGTGTATTCTCTCTATCTAATCACATGATGCATTCACTGTGTAACCACATCTTGCAGTCACTGTGTAATCACATGGTGCAGTCTCTGTGTAATCACATGGGGCAGTCCCTGTGAAAGCACATGGTGCAGACTCTCTGTGTAATCACATGTTTCATTCTTTGATTTATCACATGGTGCAGTCTCTGTGTAATCACATGGTTCATTCATTGTGTAACCACAAGGTGAAGTCTCTGTATAATCACATGGTGCAGTCTCTCAGTGTAATCACATGATACAATCTCTTTGTGATCAAATGGTGCAGTCTTTGTGTAATCACATGGCGCAATCACTGTGAAAGCACCTGATGTGGTCTCTCTCTGTAATCACACAGTGCAGTTTGTGTAATATCATATTTTGCAGTCTCCATTTAATGACATGGTGCAGTCACTGTGTAATCACTTGGTGCATTCTCTGTGAAAGAACATGGTGCAGTCTCCCTGTGTAATCACATGGTGCAGTCTCTCGGTGTAATCACATGGAGCAGTCTCTCTGTGTAACCACATGGTGCAGTCTCTCTGTGTAATCACATGGTGCAGTCTCTGTGGAATCACATGGTGCAGTCTCTGTCTAATCACATGGTGCAGTCTCTGTGAAAGTACATGGTGCAGCCTCTGTGTAATCACATGGTGCAGTCTCTGTGTAATCGCATGGAGCAGTCACTGTGTAACCACATGGTACAGTCTCTGTGTAAGCAGATGTTGCAGTAACTGAGTAATCACATGGTGCAGTCTCTGTGTAATCACATAGGGCAGTCGCTGTGAAAGCACATGGTGCAGACTCCCTGTGCAATCACATGGTGCAGACTTGGTGAAAGCACATGGTGCAGTCTCTCTGTATAATCACATGGTGGAGTCTCTCTGTGTAATCACATGGTGCAGTCTCTCTGTATAATCACATGGTGCAATATCTGAAGAATCACATGGTGCAGTCACTCTGAGTCATCACATGGTCCTGTCTCTGTGTAACCACATGGTTCATTCTACATGTAACCACGTTGTGCTGTCTCTGTGTCTGATCACATGGTGCAGTCTCTCTGTGAAATCACATTGTGCAGTCTCTGTGTAATTACATGGTGCAGTCTCGGTGAAATAACATGCTGCAGTCTATCTGTGTAATCACTTGGTGCAATATCTTAAGAATCACATGGTGCACTCTCTCTATGTAATCACATGGTGCACTCTCTCTCTATGCAAACACATGGTGCAGTCTCTCTGTAAAATCACATGTTGCAGCCTCTATGAAATCACAAGATGCAATCTCTGTGTAATCACATGGTGCAGCCTCTGCGTAAGCAGATATGCATTCTCCGTGTAATCGCATGTTGCAGTCACTGAGTAATCACCTCGTGTATTCACTCTTTGTAATCCCATGGTGCATTCACTGTGTAATCACAACTTGCAGTCATTGTGTAATCACATGGGGCAGTCCCTGTGAAAGCACATGGTGCAGACTCTCTGTGTAATTACATGGGACAGTCTCTGTGTAATCACATGGTGCAGTCACTCTGTAATCACTTGGTGCAGTCTCTGTGAAAGCACACGGTGCAGTCTCTCTGTGTAATAACATCGGGCAGTCTCTGTGTAATCACATGTTTCATTCTTTGAGTAATCACATGGTGCAGTCTCTCATTGTAATCACGTGGTGCAGTCTCTGTGAAAGCACATGGTGTGGTCTCTCTCTGTAACCACATAGCGCAGTCTGTGCAATATCACATGTTGCAGTCACTGAGTAATCACATCGTGTATTCTCTCTATCTAATCACATGATGCATTCACTGTGTAACCACATCTTGCAGTCACTGTGTAATCACATGGTGCAGTCTCTGTGTAATCACATGGGGCAGTCCCTGTGAAAGCACATGGTGCAGACTCTCTGTGTAATCACATGTTTCATTCTTTGATTTATCACATGGTGCAGTCTCTGTGTAATCACATGGTTCATTCATTGTGTAACCACAAGGTGAAGTCTCTGTATAATCACATGGTGCAGTCTCTCAGTGTAATCACATGATACAATCTCTTTGTGATCAAATGGTGCAGTCTTTGTGTAATCACATGGCGCAATCACTGTGAAAGCACCTGATGTGGTCTCTCTCTGTAATCACACAGTGCAGTTTGTGTAATATCATATTTTGCAGTCTCCATTTAATGACATGGTGCAGTCACTGTGTAATCACTTGGTGCATTCTCTGTGAAAGAACATGGTGCAGTCTCCCTGTGTAATCACATGGTGCAGTCTCTCGGTGTAATCACATGGAGCAGTCTCTCTGTGTAACCACGTGGTGCAGTCTCTCTGTGTAACCACATGGGGCAGTCTCTCTGTGTAATCACATGGTGCAGTCACTGTGTAACCACATGGTACAGTCTCTGTGTAAGCAGATGTTGCAGTAACTGAGTAATCACATGGTGCAGTCTCTGTGTAATCACATAGGGCAGTCGCTGTGAAAGCACATGGTGCAGACTCCCTGTGCAATCACATGGTGCAGACTTGGTGAAAGCACATGGTGCAGTCTCTCTGTATAATCACATGGTGGAGTCTCTCTGTGTAATCACATGGTGCAGTCTCTCTGTATAATCACATGGTGCAATATCTGAAGAATCACATGGTGCAGTCACTCTGAGTCATCACATGGTCCTGTCTCTGTGTAACCACATGGTTCATTCTACATGTAACCACGTGGTGCTGTCTCTGTGTCTGATCACATGGTGCAGTCTCTCTGTGAAATCACATTGTGCAGTCTCTGTGTAATTACATGGTGCAGTCTCGGTGAAATAACATACTGCAGTCTATCTGTGTAATCACTTGGTGCAATATCTTAAGAATCACATGGTGCACTCTCTCTATGTAATCACATGGTGCACTCTCTCTCTATGCAAACACATGGTGCAGTCTCTCTGTAAAATCACATGTTGCAGCCTCTATGAAATCACAAGATGCAATCTCTGTGTAATCACATGGTGCAGTCTCTGCGTAAGCAGATATGCATTCTCCGTGTAATCGCATGTTGCAGTCACTGAGTAATCACCTCGTGTATTCACTCTTTGTAATCCCATGGTGCATTCACTGTGTAATCACAACTTGCAGTCATTGTGTAATCACATGGGGCAGTCCCTGTGAAAGCACATGGTGCAGACTCTCTGTGTAATCACATGGGACAGTCTCTGTGTAATCACATGGTGCAGTCTCTCTGTGTAATCACTTGGTGCAGTCTCTGTGAAAGCACATGGTGCATTCTCTCTCTGTAATCACATGGTGCAGTCTATTTGTGTAATCACTTGGTGCAATATATGAAGAATCACATGGTGCACTCTCTCTATGTAATCACATGGTGCAGTCTCTATGAAATCACATGATGCAGTCTCTGTGTAATCACATGGTGCAGTCTCTGTGTAAGCAGATGTGCATTCTCTGTGTAATCGCATGTTAAAGTCACTGAGTAATCACGTCGTGTATTCTCTCTCTGTAATCCCATGGTGCAGTCACTGTGTAATCACATGGGGCAGTCCCTGTGAAAGCACATGGTGCAGACTCTCTGTGTAATCACATGTTTCATTCTTTGAATTATAACATGGTGCAGTCTCTGTGTAATCACATGGTGCAGACTCTCTGTGCAATCACTTGGTGCAATATCTGAAGAATCACATGGTGCAGACTTTCTGTGTAATCACATATTGCAGTATCTCTGTGTAATCACATGGTGCAGTCTCTGTGTAATCAGATGGTGCAGTCCCTGTGAAAGCACATGGTGCATTCTCTCTCTGTAATCACATGGTGCAGTCTATCTGTGTAATTACTTGGTGCAATATCTGAAGAATCACATGGTGCACTCTCTCTATGTAGTCACATGGTGCAGTCTCTGTGTAAGCAGATGTGCATTCTCTGTGCAATCGCATGTGCTGTCACCGAGTAATCACATCGTGTATTCTCCCTCTGTAATCACATGGCGCAATCACAGTGTAATCACATCTTGCAGTCACTTTGTAATCACATGGGGCAGTCCCTGTGAAAGCACATGGTGCAGACTCTCTGTGTAATCACATGGGGCAGGCCCTCTGCGTAATCACATGTTGTAGTCTCTGTGTAATCACATAGTTGATTGATTGTGTAACAACATTGTGCAGTCTCTGTGTAATCACATGGTGCTGTCTCTGTGTAATCACATGTTTCATTCTTTGAATAATCACATGGTGAAGTCTCTGTGTAATCACCTGGTGCAGTCTCTCAGTGTATTCACATGATACAATCTCTGTTTAATCAAAAGGTGCAGTCTTTGTGTACGCATATGGTGCAGTCCCTTTGAAAGCAGATGCTGTGGTCTCTCTCTTTAATCACACAGGGCAGTCTGTGTAATATCACATGTTGCAGTCTCCATTTAATCACATGGCGCAGTGACTCTGTGTAATCACATGGTGCATTCTCACTCTGTAATCACATGGTGCAGTCTCTGTGTAATCAAATTGTGCAGTCGTTGTGTAATCACATGGTGCAGTCTCTTTTTAATCACATGGTGCAGTCTCTCTGAAAGCACATGGTGCAGTCTCTGTGTAATCACATGATACAGTCTCTGTGAAATCACATGATGCATTCTCTGGGTAAACACATGGTACAGTCACCGTGTATTTACATCTTGCAGTCACTGTGTAATCACATGGTGCAGACTCTCTGTGTAATCACATGGTACAGTATCTCTGTATAATTCCATGGTGCAGTGTCTCTGTGTAATCACTTGGTGCAATATCTGAAGCATCACAATGTGCAGTCTTTCTGTTTAATCACATGTTTCATTCTTTGAGTAATCACATGGTGCACTCTCTCTGTGTAATCACATGGTACAGTCTCTCTGTACAATCCCATGGTGCAGTGTCTCTGTGTAATCACTTGGTGCATTATCTGAAGCATCACAATGTGCAGTCTTTCTGTGTAATCACATGGTGCAGTCTCTATGTAATCACATGGTGCAGTCACTCTGAGTCATCACATGGTGCAGTCACTCTGTGTAATCATTGGTGCAATATCTGAAGAATCACATGGAGCACTCTCTCCATGTAATCACATGGTGCAGTCTCTCCATGTAATCACATGGTGCAGTCTCTCTCTGTAATCACATGGTGCAGTCTCTATGTGCAATGACATGGTGCAGCCTCTGTAAAATCACATGTTGCAGTCTCTATGAAATCATATGATGCAGACTCTGTGTAATCACACGATGCAGTCTCTGTGTAAGCAGATGTGCATTCTCTGTGTAATCATATCTTGCAGTCACTGTGCAATCACATGGTGCATTCACTGTGTAATCACATGGGGCAGTCCCTGTGAAAGCACATGGTGCAGTCTCGGTGTAATCACATGGGGCAGTCTCTGTGTAATCACATGGTGCAGACTCTCTATGTAAGCACATGGGGCAGTGTCTGTGTAAACACATGTTTCATTCTTTGAATTATCACATGGTGTAATCTCTGTGTAATAACATGGTGCAGTATCTCTATGTAATCACATGTTGCAGTCTCTGTGTAATCACAGGGTTCATTCATTGTGTAACCACATGGTGAAGTCTCTGTGCAATCACCTGGTGCAGTCTCTCAGTGTAATCACATGATCCAATATCTGTGTGATCAAATGGTGCAGTCTTTGTGTAACCACATGGTGCAGTCCCTGTGAAAGAACATGGTGTGGTCTCTGTCTGTAATCACATAGCGCAGTCTGTATAATATCACATGTTGCAGTCTCCATTTAATCACATGGTACAGTCTCTCTGTACAATCCCATGGTGCAGTGTCTCTGTGTAATCACTTGGTGCATTATCTGAAGCATCACAATGTGCAGTCTTTCTGTGTAATCACATGGTGCAGTCACTCTGAGTCATCACTTGGTGCAGTCTCTCTGTGTAATCATTGGTGCAATATCTGAAGAATCACATGGTGCACTCTCTCTATGTAATCACATGGTGCAGTCTCTCTCTGTAATCACATGGTGCAGTCTCTATGTGTAATGACATGGTGCAGCCTCTGTAAAATCACATGTTGCAGTCTCTATGAAATCATATGATGCAGACTCTGTGTAATCACATGTTGCAGTCTCTGTGTAAGCAGATGTGCATTCTCTGTGTAATCACATCTTGCATTCACTGTGTAATCACATGGTGCAGTCCCTGTGAAAGCACATGGTGCAGTCTCGGTGTAATCACATGGGGCAGTCTCTGTATAATCACATGGTGCAGCCTCTGTGTAATCACATGGTGCAGTCTGTCTGTGTAATCACATGGTGCAGACTCTCTATGTAATCACATGGTGCAGTGTCTGTGTAATCACATGATGCCGTCTCTGTGTAATCACATGGTGCAGTCTCTGTGTAATCACATGGTGCAGTCTCTCTGTGTAATCACATGGTGCATTCTCTATGTAATCACATGGTGCAGTCTCTCTGGGGATTCAAATGGTGCAGACCCTTTGTGCAATCACATGTGCAGTCTCTGAGTAATCACATGTGCAGCCTCTGTGTAATGACATGGTGTATTCTCTCTGTTGTATCACGTGGTGCAGTCTCTGTGTAATGACATGGTGTATTCTCTCTGTTGTATCACGTGGTGCAGTCTCTGAGTAATGACTTGTAGCAGTCACTCAGATGGTGCAGTGTCTGTCAAATGACCTGGTGCAGTCTCAGGATAATTACATGGTGCATTCTCTGTATAATCACATGGTGCAGTCTCTCTGTGTAATCACATGGTGCAGTCTCAGTGCAATCACATGGTGCAGTCTCTCTGTGAGATCACATGGTGAAGACTCTTTGTAATCACATGGTGCAGTCTCTCTGTGAGATCACATGGTGTATTCTCTCTGTTTAATCACGTGGTGCAGTGTCTGTCTAATGACCTGGTGCAGTCTCAGGATAATTACATGGCGCATTCTCTGTATAATCACATGGTGCAGTCTCTCTGTATAATCACATCGTGCAGTCTGTCTGTGAAATCACATGGTGAAGACTATTTGTAATCACATGGTGCAGTCTCTCTGTGTAATCACATGGTGAAGACTCTTTGTAATTACATGGTGCAGTCTCTCTGTGTAATCAGATTGTGTAGTCTCTCTGTGAAATCACATTGTGTAGTCTCTGTGTAGTCACGTGGTGCAGTCACAGTGTAATCACATGGTGCAGTCTCTGTCTAAACACATATGCAGTCACAGTGTAATCACATGGTGCCGTCTCAGTGTAATTACATGATGCAGTCTCTGTCTAAACACATATGCAGTCACAGTGTAATCACATGGTGCAGTCTCTGTCTAAACACATATGCAGTCACAGTGTAATCACATGGTGCAGTCTCTGTCTAAACACATATGCAGTCACAGTGTAATCACATGGTGCAGTCTCTGTCTAAACACATATGCAGTCACAGTGTAATCACATGGTGCAGTCTCTGTCTAAACACATATGCAGTCACAGTGTAATCACATGGTGCAGTCTCTGTCTAAACACATATGCAGTCACAGTGTAATCACATGGTGCCGTCTCAGTGTAATTACATGATGCAGTCTCTGTCTAAACACATGTGCAGTCACAGTGTAATCACATGGTGAAACCTCTCTGTGCAATCACATGGTGCAGTCTCTGTGTAATCACACTGTGCAGTCTCTCTGTGAAATCACATGCTGCAGTCTCGGTGTAATCACATGGCGCGGTCTCAGTGTAATCACGTGGTGCAGTCTCAGAGCAATCACATGGTACAGTCTCTCTCCGTAATGACATGATGCAGTCTTTGTCTAAACACATGTGCAGTCACTGTGAAATCACAAGGTGCAGTATCTCTCTGTAATCATATGGTGTAGTCTCTGTGTAATCACATGGAGCAGACCCTGCGAAAGCGCATGGTGCAGTCTCTCTGTGTAATCACATGGTGCAGTATCTCTCTGTAATTAAATGGTGCATTCTCTCTCTGTAATGACATGGCGCAGTCTCTCCGTGTAATCACATGGCACAGGCTCTGTGTAATCACATGGCGCAGTCTCTCCGTGTAATCACATGGCACAGGCTCTGTGTAATCACATGGTGCAGACCCTGCGAAAGCACATGGTGCTGTCTCTCTCTGTAATCACATGGTGCATTCTCTATGTAATAACCTAGTGCAGTCTCTGTGTGGATTCAAATGGTGCAGATCCTCTGTGTAATCACATGGTGTAGTCTCTGTCTAATCACATGGTGCAGCCTCTGTGTAATGACATGGTGTATTCTCTCTGTTGACTCATGTGGCGCAGTCTCTGTGTAATGACATGGTGTATTCTCTCTGTTGAATCACATGGTGCAGTCTCTGTGTACTCAGATGGTGCAGTCTCTGTCTAATGACCTGGTGCATTCTCTGGATAATTACATGGCGCATTCTCTGTGTAAACACAGGGTGTAGTCTCTGTGTATTCACATGCTGCAGTCTCAGTGTAATCACATGGTGCAGTCTCAGTGTAATCACGTGGTGCAGTTTCTGTGTAATCACATGGTGCAGTCACTCTGTGAAATCACATGCTGCAGTCTCAGTGTAATCACATGCTGCAGTCTCAGTGTAATCACATGCTGCAGTCTCAGTGTAATCACGTGGTGCAGTCTCTGTGTAATCACATGCTGCAGTACTAGTGTAATCACATTGTGCAGTCTCTTTATAATGACATGGTGGAGTCACTGTGGGGATTCACATGGTGCAGACACATTGTGTAATCACATGTGTAGTCTCTGAGTAATTACATGGTGTATTCTCTCTCTGTAATCATACTGTGCAATCTCTGTAAAATCACATGGCGCAGTCTCCATTTAATAACATTATGTAGTCACTTTGAAATCACAAGGTGCAATCTCTCTGTGAAATCACAAGGTGCAGTATCTCTCTGTAATAACATGGTGTAGTCTCTGTGTAATCACATGGTGCAGTATCTGTGTAATCACATGGTGCAGTCTCTGTGTAATCACATGGTGCAGTATCTGTGTAATCACATGGTGCAGTCTCTGTGTAATCACATGGTGCAGTCTCCCTCTGTAATGACGGGTTGCAGTCTCTCTGTGTAATCACATGGTGCACACCCTGTGAAAGCACATGCTGTGGTCTCTCTCTGTAATCACATTGTGCAGTCTCTTTATAGTGACATGATGCAGTCTCTGTGGGGATTCACATGGTGCAGTCTCTCTGTGTAATCACATGGTGCAGTCTCTCTGTGTAATCACATGGCACAGTCTGTGTAATCACATGGTGCATTCTTTCTGTGTAATCACATGGTGCAGTCTCTGTGTAATCACATGGTGCATTCTTTCTGTGTAATCACATCGTGCAGTCTCTATGTAATCACATGGTGCAGTCTCTGTGGGGATTCAATTGGTGCAGACCCTTTGTGCAATCACATGTGCAGTCTCTGTGTAATCACATGATGTATTCTCTCTGTTTAATCACGTGGCGCAATCTCTGTGTAATGACATGGTGCAGTCGCTGTGTACACAGATGGTGCAGTGTCTGTCTAATGACCTGGTGCAGTCCCTGGATAATTACATGGCGCATTCTCTGTGTAAACACAGGGTGTAGTCTCTGTGTAATCACATGATGCAGTGTCTCTGTGTGATCACATGGTGCAGTCTCTCTGTGTAATGACGGGGTGCAGTCTCTCAGTGTAAGCACATGGAGAAGACTCTTTGTAATTACATGGTGCAGTCTCTCTTTGTAATCACATGGTGCAGTATTTGTGTAATCAGATGATGCAGTCCCTCTCTAAGCACATGGTGCAGTGTCTGTGTATTCACATCGTGCAGTCTCTGGGTAATCACATGGCGCATTCTCTGTGTAATCACATGGTGCAGTCTCTCTGGGTAATCACATGGTGCAGTCTCTGTGGGGATTCAAATTGTGCAGAACCTTTGTGCAATCACATGTGCAGTCTCTGAGTAATCACATGGTGCAGTCTCTTTATAATGACATGGTGGAGTCACTGTGGGGATTCACATGGTGCAGACACTGTGTAATCACATGTGTAGTCTCTGAGTAATCACATGGTGTATTCTCTCTCTGTAATCATACTGTGCAATCTCTGTAAAATCACATGGCGCAGTCTCCATTTAATACCATGGTGCAGTCTCTGTGAAATCACGTGGCGCAGTCTCTGTGTAATGACTTGTAGCAGTCACTCAGATGGTGCAGTGTCTGTCTAATGACCTGGTGCAGTCTCTGGTTAATTACATGGTGCATTCTCTGTGTAAACACAGGGTGTAGTCTCTGTGTAATTACATGGTGCAGACTCAGCGTAATCACATAGTGCAGACTCTGTGTAATCAATGATGCAGACTCTGTGTAATCACATGGTGCAGTCTCTCTCTGTAATGATATGGTGCAGTCTCTGTCTAAACACATGTGCAGTCACAGTGTAATCACATGGTGCAGTCTCTGAGTAATCACATGGTGCAGTCTCTTTATAATGACATGGTGGAGTCACTGTGGGGATTCACATGGTGCAGACACACTGTGTAATCGCATGTGCAGTCTCTGAGTAATCACATGCTGTATTCTCTCTCTGTAATCATACTGTGCAATCTCTGTAAAATCACATGGCGCAGTCTCCATTTAATACCATGGTGCAGTCACTGTGAAATCACAAGGTGTAGTCTCTCTGTGTAATCACATGGTGCAGTCTCTGTGTAATCACATGGTGCAGTCTCTCTGTTGAATCACGTGGTGCAGTCTCTGTGTAATGACATGGTGCGGTCTCTGTGTACTCAGATGGCGCAGTGTCTGTCTAATGACCTGGTGCAGTCTCTGGATAATTACATGGCGCATTCTCTGTGTAAACACAGGGTGTAGTCTCTGTGTATTCACATGATGCAGTGTTTCTGTGTAATTAGATGGTGCAGTGTTTCTGTGTAATCACATGGTGCAGTCTCTCTGTGTAATCACATTGTGCAGTCTCTCTGTGTAATCACATGGTGCAGTCTCTGTGTAATCACATGGTGCAGTCTCTGTGTAATCACATGGTGCAGTCTCTCTGTGTAATGACGGGGTGCAGTCTCTCTCTGTAATCACATGGTGAAGACTCTTTGTAATTACATGGTGCAGTCTCTCTGTGTAATCACATGGTGCAGTCTCTGTGTAATCACATCGTGCAGTCTGTCTGTGAAATCACATGTTGCAGTGTCTGTGTAATCACATGTTGCAGTCTGTCTGTGAAATCACATGGTGCAGTGTCTGTGTAATCACATGGTGCAGTCTCTGGCTAATCACATTGGTGCAGTCTGTCTGTGAAATCACATGGTGCATAGTCTGTGTAATCACATTGGTGCAGTCTCTGTGTAATGACATGTTATAGTCTCTGTGTAATCACATGGTGCAATCTCTCTGTGTAATCACATGGTGCAGTGTCTCTGTGTAATCACATGGTGTAGTCTCTGTGTAATCACATGGTGTAGTCTCTGTATAATCACGTGGTGCAGTCTCTCTGTCTAATCACATGGTGCAGTCTCTGTGTAATCACATGGTGTAGTCTCTGTGTAATCACATGGTGTAGTCTCTGTGTAATCACATGGTGTAGTCTCTGTGTAATCACATGGTGCAGTCTCTCTGTGTAATCACATGGTGTAGTCTCTGTGTAATCACATGGTGTAGTCTCTGTGTAATCACATGGTGTAGTCTCTGTGTAATCACATGGTGTAGTCAATGTGTAATCACATAGTGTGGTCTCTGTCTAATGACATGGTGCAGTTTCCCTGTCTAATCACATGGTGCAGTCTCTCCGTGTAATGACATGCTGCAGTCTCTCTGTGCAATCACACGGTGCAGTCTCTCTGTGCAATCATATGGGGCAATCTCTGTGTAATCACATGTTTCATTCTTTGAGTAATCACATGATGCAGTCTCTGTGTAATCACATGGTGCAGTCTCTGAGTAATCACGTGATGCAGTCTCTCTGTGAAGTCACATCGTGCAGTGTCAGTGTAATCATATGGCGCATTCACTATGCAATCACATGGTGCAGTTTCTCTGTAATCAGATGGTGCTGTCTCTCTGTTTTATCATATGATCCAGTCTCTCTCTAATCACATGGTGCAGTCTCTATATAATCACATGATGCAGACTCTGTATAATCACATGGTGCAGTCTCTCTGCATAAGCACATGGTGCAGTCTCTCTGTGTAATCACATGGTGCAGACTCTGTGTAATCACATGCTGCAGTCTCTCTGCATAAGCACATGGTGCAGTCTCTGTGTAATCACATGGTGCAGTCTCTCTGTGTAATCACATGGTGCAGTCTCTCTGTGTAATCACATGGTGCAGTCTTTCTTCGTAATCACATGGTGCAGTCTCTGTGGAATACATGGTGCAGTCTCTCTGTGTAATCACATGGTGCAGTCTCTCTGTGTCATCACATGGTGCAGTCTTTCTGCGTAATCACATGGTGCAGTCTCTGTATAATCACATGGTGCAGTCTCTCTGTGTAATCACATGGTGCAGGCTCTGTATAAGCACATGGTGCAGTCTCTCTGTGTAATCACATGGTGCAGTCTCTCTGTGTAATCACATGGTGCAGTCTCTCTGTGTAATCACATGGTGCAGTCTCTCTGTGTAATCACATGGTGCAGTCTCCGTGTGATCACATGGTGCAGTCTCTCTGTGTAATCACATGGTGTAGTCTCTGTGTAATCACCTGGTGCAGTCTCTCTGTGTAATCAGATGGTGCAGTCTCCGTGTGATCACATGGTGCAGTCTCTCTGTGTAATCACATGGTGCAGTCTCCGTGTGATCACATGTTGCAGTTTCTCTGTGTAATCACATGGTGAAGTCTCTGTGTAATCACATGTTGCAGTTTCTGTGTAATCACATGTTGCAGTTTCTCTGTGTAATCACATGTTGCAGTTTCTCTGTGTAATCACATGGTGCAGTTTCTCTGTGTAATCACATGTTGCAGTTTCTGTGTAATCACATGTTGCAGTTTCTCTGTGTAATCACATGGTGCAGTTTCTCTGTGTAATCACATGTTGCAGTTTCTGTGTAATCACATGTTGCAGTTTCTCTGTGTAATCACATGGTGCAGTCTCCCTGTGTAATCACATGGTGAAGTCTCTCTGTGTAATCACATGGTGCAGTCTCTGTGTAATCACATGTTGCAGTTTCTCTGTGTAATCACATGTTGCAGTTTCTGTGTAATCACATGTTGCAGTTTCTCTGTGTAATCACATGGTGCAGTCTCTGTGTAATCACATGGTGAAGTCTCTCTGTGTAATCACATGGTGAAGTCTCTCTGTGTAATCACATGGTGCAGTCTCTGTGTAATCACATGTTGCAGTTTCTCTGTGTAATCACATGTTGCAGTTTCTCTGCGTGATCACATGGTGCAGTCTCTCTGTATAAGCACATGGTGCAGTCTCTCTGTGTAATCACATGGTGCAGTTTCTCTGTGTAATCACATGTTGCAGTTTCTGTGTAATCACATGTTGCAGTTTCTCTGTGTAATCACATGGTGCAGTCTCTGTGTAATCACATGGTGCAGTCTCTCTGTGTAATCACATGGTGCAGTCTCTGTGTAATCACATGTTGCAGTTTCTCTGTGTAATCACATGGTGCAGTCTCTGTGTAATCACATGGTGCAGTCTCTCTGTGTAATCACATGGTGCAGTCTCTGTGTAATCACATGTTGCAGTTTCTCTGTGTAATCACATGGTGCAGTCTCTGTGTAATCACATGTTGCAGTTTCTCTGTGTAATCACATGGTGCAGTCTCTGTGTAATCACATGTTGCAGTCGCTCTGTGTAATCACATGGTGCAGCCTCTGTGTAATCACATGGTGCAGTCTCTCTGTGTAATCACATGGTGCAGTCTCTCTGTGTAATCACATGGTGCAGTCTCTGTGTAATCACATGGTGCAGTCTCTCTGTGTAATCACATGGTGCAGTCTCTGTGTAATCACATGTTGCAGTTTCTCTGTGTAATCACATGTTGCAGTTTCTCTGTGTAATCACATGGTGCAGTCTCTGTGTAATCACATGGTGCAGTCTCTCTGTGTAATCACATGGTGCAGTCTCTCTGTGTAATCACATGGTGCAGTCTCTCTGTGTAATCACATGGTGCAGTCTCTGTGTAATCACATGGTGCAGTCTCTCTGTGTAATCACATGGTGCAGTCTCTGTGTAATCACATGTTGCAGTTTCTCTGTGTAATCACATGTTGCAGTTTCTCTGCGTGATCACATGGTGCAGTCTCTCTGTATAAGCACATGGTGCAGTCTCTCTGTGTAATCACATGGTGCAGTCTCTCTGTGTCATCACATGGTGCAGTCTCTCTGTGTAATCACATGGTGCAGTCTCTCTGCGTAATCACATGGTGCAGTCTCTGTCTAATCACATGGTGCAGTCTCTGTGGAATACATGGTGCAGTCTCTGTGTGTAATCACATGGTGCAGTCTCTCTGTGTCATCACATGGTGCAGTCTCTCTGCGTAATCACATGGTGCAGTCTCTGTCTAATCACATGGTGCAGTCTCTGTGGAATACATGGTGCAGTCTCTGTGTGTAATCACATGGTGCAGTCTCTCTGTGTCATCACATGGTGCAGTCTCTCTGCGTAATCACATGGTGCAGTCTCTGTATAAGCACATGGTGCAGTCTCTCTGTGTAATCACATGGTGCAGTCTCTCTGTGTAATCACCTGGTGTAGTCTCTGTGTAATCACCTGGTGCAGTCTCTCTGTGTAATCACATGGTGCAGTCTCCGTGTGATCACATGGTGCAGTCTCTCTCTGTAATCACATGGTGCAGTCTCTCTGTGTAATCACATGGTGTAGTCTCTGTGTAATCACCTGGTGCAGTCTCTCTGTGTAATCACATGGTGCAGTCTCCGTGTGATCACATGGTGCAGTCTCTGTGTAATCACATGGTGCAGTCTCTCTGTGTAATCACATGGTGCAGTCTCCGTGTGATCACATGGTGCAGTCTCTCTGTATAATCACATGGTGCAGTCTCTGTGTAATCACATGTTGCTGTTTCTCTGTGTAATCACATGTTGCAGTTTCTGTGTAATCACATGGTGCAGTCTCTCTGTGTAATCACATGGTGCAGTTTCTCTGTGTAATCACATGTTGCAGTTTCTCTGTGTAATCACATGTTGCAGTTTCTGTGTAATCACATGTTGCAGTTTCTCTGTGTAATCACATGGTGCAGTCTCTCTGTGTAATCACATGGTGAAGTCCCTCTGTGTAATCACATGGTGCAGTCTCTGTGTAATCACATGTTGCAGTTTCTCTGTGTAATCACATGTTGCAGTTTCTCTGTGTGATCACATGGTGCAGTCTCTCTGTATAATCACATGGTGCAGTCTCTCTGTATAATCACATGATGCAGTCTCTGTGTAATCACATGCTGCAGTTTCTCTGTGTAATTACATGTTGCAGTCGCTCTGTGTAATCACATGATGCAGTCTCTGTGTAATCACATGTTGCAGTTTCTCTGTGTAATCACATGTTGCAATTTCTCTGTGTAATCACATGGTGCAGTTTCTCTGTGTAATCACATGTTGCAGTCGCTCTGTGTAATCACATGATGCAGTCTCTGTGTAATCACATGGTGCAGTTTCTCTGTGTAATCACATGTTGCAGTTTCTCTGTGTGATCACATGTTGCAGTCTCTCTGTATAATCACATGGTGCAGCCTCTGTGTAATCACATGGTGCAGTCTCTGTGTAACCACATGGTGCAGTCTCTCTGTGTAATCACATGGTGCAGTCTCTGTGTAATCACATGTTGCAGTTTCTCTGTCTAATCACATGGTGCATTCTCTCTGTGTAATCACATGTTGCAGTCGCTCTGTGTAATCACATTGTCCAGTCTCTGTGCAATCAGATGGTGCAGTCTCTGTGTAACTCTTTCGAGTACAAACCTGCTTCCATCTGTTCCTAATCAGATGAAGTTACCTTGTTTCATAGTTTACCATTGTGAGATTTGAACTCTTGATCTTGGGGTTACAAGCCCAGTACCATAACCACTTGGCTATTTAGGCCAAGCGTCTCCCTTTGTAATCACATGGTGCAGTTTCCCTGTTTAATCACATGGTGGAGTATCTCTCTATAATCACATGGTGCAGTATCTCTCTATAATCACATGGTGCAGTCTTAGTGTAATCACAAGGTGCAGTGTCTCTGTAATCACATGGTGCAATTTCGGTGTAATCACATGGTGCAGTATCTCTCTATAATCACATGGTGCAGTCTTAGTGTAATCACAAGGTGCAGTGTCTCTGTAATCACATGGTGCAATTTCGGTGTAATCACATGGTGCAGTCTCTGTAATCACATGGTGCAGTCTCTGTGTAATCACATGCTGCAGTCTCTGTGTGTAATCCATAGTGCAGTATCTCTCTAAACACGTGATGTAGTCTCTGTCTAATCACATGTTGCATTCTCTTGTGTTTCATCACATGGAGCTGTCTCTGTGTAATCACATGGTGCAGTCTCGGTCTAATCACATGGTGCAGTCTCCCTGTGTAATTACATGGTGCAGTCTCTCTGTGTAATCACATGGTGCTGTTTCTGTTTGTAATCACATGGGGCAGTCTCTGTGTAACCACATGGTGCGGTCTCTCTCTAATCTCATGGTGCAGTCTTAGTGTAATTACAAGGTGCAGTGTCTCTGTAATCACATGGTGCAGTCTCTGTGTAATCATATGGTGCAGTCTCTGTGGAATCACATGGTGCAGTCTCTCTGTATAATCACATGGTGCAGTCTCTCTGTGTAATCACAAGGTGCAGTATCTCTGTAAGCACATGGTGCAGTGTGTGTGTAATCACATGATGCAATTTCAGTTCAATCACATGGTGCAGTCTCTGTGGAATCACATGGTGTAGTCTCTGTGTAATCACATGGTGCAGTCACTGTGTGTAATCCATAGTGCAGTATCTCTCTAAACACGTGGTGTAGTCTCTGTCTATTCACATGTTGCATTCTCTTGTGTTTCATCACATGGAGCTGTCTCTGTGTGTTATCACATGGTGCAGTCTCTGTGTAATCACATGGTGTGGTCTCTGTGTAATCACATGGTGCAGTCTCCCTGTGTAATCACATGGTGCAGTCTCTCTGTGTAATCACATGGTGCAGTCTCTGTGTAATCACATGGTGCAGTCTCTGTGTAATCACATGGTGCAGTCTCTCTGTGTAATCACATGGTGCAGTCTCTGTGTAATCACATGGTGCAGTCCCTGTCAAAGCACATGGTGCAGTCTCCCCGTGTAATCACATGGTTGAGTCTCTGTGTAATGACATGATGCAGTCTCTCTCTGTAATCACATGGTTCAGTCACATTGTAATCACATGGTGCAGTCCCTGTGAAAGCATATGGTGCAGTCTTTGTGTAATCAGATGATGCAATCCATGTGAAAGCACATGTTGCAGTCTCTGTGTAATCACATCATGCAGTATCTGTGTAATCACATGTTTCAGTCTCAGTGTAAGCAGTCGGTGTGTAATCACATGGCGCCGTCGGTGTGTAATCACATGGTGCAGTCTCTCTCAAATCACATGGTGCTGTTTCTGTTTGCAATCACATGGGGCAGTCTCTGTGTAACCACAGGGTGCAGTCTCTCTCTAATCTCATGGTGCAGTCTTAGTGTAATCACAAGGTGCAGTGTCTCTGTAATCACATGGTGCAGTCTCTGTGTAATCACATGGTGTGGTCTCTGTGTAATCACATGGTGCAATCTCTCTGTGTAATCACATGGTGTAGTCTCTGTGTAATCAAATAGTGCAGTTTCTGTGTAATCACATCGTGCAGTCTCTGTGTAATCACATGGTTCAGTCTCTCTGTGTAATCACATGGTGCAGTCTCTGTGTAATCACATGGTGCAGTCTCTGTGTAATCACATGGTGCAGTCTCTCTGTGTAATGACGGGGTGCAGTCTCTCTCTGTAATCACATGGTGAAGACTCTTTGTAATTACATGGTGCAGTCTCTCTGTGTAATCACATGGTGCAGTCTCTGTGTAATCACATCGTGCAGTCTGTCTGTGAAATCACATGTTGCAGTGTCTGTGTAATCACATGTTGCAGTCTGTCTGTGAAATCACATGGTGCAGTGTCTGTGTAATCACATGGTGCAGTCTCTGGCTAATCACATTGGTGCAGTCTGTCTGTGAAATCACATGGTGCATAGTCTGTGTAATCACATTGGTGCAGTCTCTGTGTAATGACATGTTATAGTCTCTGTGTAATCACATGGTGCAATCTCTCTGTGTAATCACATGGTGCAGTGTCTCTGTGTAATCACATGGTGTAGTCTCTGTGTAATCACATGGTGTAGTCTCTGTCTAATCACATGGTGCAGTCTCTCGGTGTAATCACATGGTGCAGTCTCTGTGTAATCACATGGTGTAGTCTCTGTGTAATCACATGGTGTAGTCTCTGTGTAATCACATGGTGTAGTCTCTGTGTAATCACATGGTGCAGTCTCTCTGTGTAATCACATGGTGTAGTCTCTGTGTAATCACATGGTGTAGTCTCTGTGTAATCACATGGTGTAGTCTCTGTGTAATCACATGGTGTAGTCTCTGTGTAATCACATAGTGTGGTCTCTGTCTAATGACATGGTGCAGTTTCCCTGTCTAATCACATGGTGCAGTCTCTCCGTGTAATGACATGCTGCAGTCTCTCTGTGCAATCACACGGTGCAGTCTCTCTGTGCAATCATATGGGGCAATCTCTGTGTAATCACATGTTTCATTCTTTGAGTAATCACATGATGCAGTCTCTGTGTAATCACATGGTGCAGTCTCTGAGTAATCACGTGATGCAGTCTCTCTGTGAAGTCACATCGTGCAGTGTCAGTGTAATCATATGGCGCATTCACTATGCAATCACATGGTGCAGTTTCTCTGTAATCAGATGGTGCTGTCTCTCTGTTTTATCATATGATCCAGTCTCTCTCTAATCACATGGTGCAGTCTCTATATAATCACATGATGCAGACTCTGTATAATCACATGGTGCAGTCTCTCTGCATAAGCACATGGTGCAGTCTCTCTGTGTAATCACATGGTGCAGTCTCTGTGTAATCACATGCTGCAGTCTCTCTGCATAAGCACATGGTGCAGTCTCTGTGTAATCACATGGTGCAGTCTCTCTGTGTAATCACATGGTGCAGTCTCTCTGTGTAATCACATGGTGCAGTCTTTCTGCGTAATCACATGGTGCAGTCTCTGTGGAATACATGGTGCAGTCTCTCTGTGTAATCACATGGTGCAGTCTCTCTGTGTCATCACATGGTGCAGTCTTTCTGCGTAATCACATGGTGCAGTCTCTGTATAATCACATGGTGCAGTCTCTCTGTGTAATCACATGGTGTAGTCTATCTGTGTAACCACATGGTGCAGTCTCTCTGTGTAATCACATGGTGTAGTCTATCTGTGTAATCACATGGTGCAGTCTCTCTGTGTAATCACATGGTGTAATCTATCTGTGTAATCACATGGTGCAGTCTCTGTGTAACCACATGGTGCAGTCTCTCTGTGTAATCACATGGTGTAGTCTCTGTGTAATCACATGGTGCAGTCTCTCTGTGTAATCACATGGTGCAGTCTCCGTGTGATCACATGGTGCAGTCTCTCTGTGTAATCACATGGTGCAGTCTCCGTGTGATCACATGTTGCAGTTTCTCTGTGTAATCACATGGTGAAGTCTCTGTGTAATCACATGTTGCAGTTTCTGTGTAATCACATGTTGCAGTTTCTCTGTGTAATCACATGTTGCAGTTTCTCTGTGTAATCACATGGTGCAGTTTCTCTGTGTAATCACATGTTGCAGTTTCTGTGTAATCACATGTTGCAGTTTCTCTGTGTAATCACATGGTGCAGTTTCTCTGTGTAATCACATGTTGCAGTTTCTGTGTAATCACATGTTGCAGTTTCTCTGTGTAATCACATGGTGCAGTCTCCCTGTGTAATCACATGGTGAAGTCTCTCTGTGTAATCACATGGTGCAGTCTCTGTGTAATCACATGTTGCAGTTTCTCTGTGTAATCACATGTTGCAGTTTCTGTGTAATCACATGTTGCAGTTTCTCTGTGTAATCACATGGTGCAGTCTCTGTGTAATCACATGGTGAAGTCTCTCTGTGTAATCACATGGTGAAGTCTCTCTGTGTAATCACATGGTGCAGTCTCTGTGTAATCACATGTTGCAGTTTCTCTGTGTAATCACATGTTGCAGTTTCTCTGCGTGATCACATGGTGCAGTCTCTCTGTATAAGCACATGGTGCAGTCTCTCTGTGTAATCACATGGTGCAGTTTCTCTGTGTAATCACATGTTGCAGTTTCTGTGTAATCACATGTTGCAGTTTCTCTGTGTAATCACATGGTGCAGTCTCTGTGTAATCACATGGTGCAGTCTCTCTGTGTAATCACATGGTGCAGTCTCTGTGTAATCACATGTTGCAGTCTCTCTGTGTAATCACATGGTGCAGTCTCTGTGTAATCACATGGTGCAGTCTCTCTGTGTAATCACATGGTGCAGTCTCTGTGTAATCACATGTTGCAGTCTCTCTGTGTAATCACATGGTGCAGTCTCTGTGTAATCACATGTTGCAGTCTCTCTGTGTAATCACATGGTGCAGTCTCTGTGTAATCACATGGTGCAGTCTCTCTGTGTAATCACATGGTGCAGTCTCTGTGTAATCACATGGTGCAGTCTCTCTGTGTAATCACATGGTGCAGTCTCTCTGTGTAATCACATGGTGCAGTCTCTGTGTAATCACATGGTGCAGTCTCTCTGTGTAATCAGATGGTGCAGTCTCTGTGTAATCACATGTTTCAGTTTCTCTGTGTAATCACATGTTGCAGTTTCTCTGTGTAATCACATGGTGCAGTCTCTGTGTAATCACATGGTGCAGTCTCTCTGTGTAATCACATGGTGCAGTCTCTCTGTGTAATCACATGGTGCAGTCTCTCTGTGTAATCACATGGTGCAGTCTCTGTGTAATCACATGGTGCAGTCTCTCTGTGTAATCACATGGTGCAGTCTCTGTGTAATCACATGTTGCAGTTTCTCTGTGTAATCACATGTTGCAGTTTCTCTGCGTGATCACATGGTGCAGTCTCTCTGTATAAGCACATGGTGCAGTCTCTCTGTGTAATCACATGGTGCAGTCTCTCTGTGTCATCACATGGTGCAGTCTCTCTGTGTAATCACATGGTGCAGTCTCTCTGCGTAATCACATGGTGCAGTCTCTGTCTAATCACATGGTGCAGTCTCTGTGGAATACATGGTGCAGTCTCTGTGTGTAATCACATGGTGCAGTCTCTCTGTGTCATCACATGGTGCAGTCTCTCTGCGTAATCACATGGTGCAGTCTCTGTCTAATCACATGGTGCAGTCTCTGTGGAATACATGGTGCAGTCTCTGTGTGTAATCACATGGTGCAGTCTCTCTGTGTCATCACATGGTGCAGTCTCTCTGCGTAATCACATGGTGCAGTCTCTGTATAAGCACATGGTGCAGTCTCTCTGTGTAATCACATGGTGCAGTCTCTCTGTGTAATCACCTGGTGTAGTCTCTGTGTAATCACCTGGTGCAGTCTCTCTGTGTAATCACATGGTGCAGTCTCCGTGTGATCACATGGTGCAGTCTCTCTCTGTAATCACATGGTGCAGTCTCTCTGTGTAATCACATGGTGTAGTCTCTGTGTAATCACCTGGTGCAGTCTCTCTGTGTAATCACATGGTGCAGTCTCCGTGTGATCACATGGTGCAGTCTCTGTGTAATCACATGGTGCAGTCTCTCTGTGTAATCACATGGTGCAGTCTCCGTGTGATCACATGGTGCAGTCTCTCTGTATAATCACATGGTGCAGTCTCTGTGTAATCACATGTTGCTGTTTCTCTGTGTAATCACATGTTGCAGTTTCTGTGTAATCACATGGTGCAGTCTCTCTGTGTAATCACATGGTGCAGTTTCTCTGTGTAATCACATGTTGCAGTTTCTCTGTGTAATCACATGTTGCAGTTTCTGTGTAATCACATGTTGCAGTTTCTCTGTGTAATCACATGGTGCAGTCTCTCTGTGTAATCACATGGTGAAGTCCCTCTGTGTAATCACATGGTGCAGTCTCTGTGTAATCACATGTTGCAGTTTCTCTGTGTAATCACATGTTGCAGTTTCTCTGTGTGATCACATGGTGCAGTCTCTCTGTATAATCACATGGTGCAGTCTCTCTGTATAATCACATGATGCAGTCTCTGTGTAATCACATGCTGCAGTTTCTCTGTGTAATTACATGTTGCAGTCGCTCTGTGTAATCACATGATGCAGTCTCTGTGTAATCACATGTTGCAGTTTCTCTGTGTAATCACATGTTGCAATTTCTCTGTGTAATCACATGGTGCAGTTTCTCTGTGTAATCACATGTTGCAGTCGCTCTGTGTAATCACATGATGCAGTCTCTGTGTAATCACATGGTGCAGTTTCTCTGTGTAATCACATGTTGCAGTTTCTCTGTGTGATCACATGTTGCAGTCTCTCTGTATAATCACATGGTGCAGCCTCTGTGTAATCACATGGTGCAGTCTCTGTGTAACCACATGGTGCAGTCTCTCTGTGTAATCACATGGTGCAGTCTCTGTGTAATCACATGTTGCAGTTTCTCTGTCTAATCACATGGTGCATTCTCTCTGTGTAATCACATGTTGCAGTCGCTCTGTGTAATCACATTGTCCAGTCTCTGTGCAATCAGATGGTGCAGTCTCTGTGTAACTCTTTCGAGTACAAACCTGCTTCCATCTGTTCCTAATCAGATGAAGTTACCTTGTTTCATAGTTTACCATTGTGAGATTTGAACTCTTGATCTTGGGGTTACAAGCCCAGTACCATAACCACTTGGCTATTTAGGCCAAGCGTCTCCCTTTGTAATCACATGGTGCAGTTTCCCTGTTTAATCACATGGTGGAGTATCTCTCTATAATCACATGGTGCAGTATCTCTCTATAATCACATGGTGCAGTCTTAGTGTAATCACAAGGTGCAGTGTCTCTGTAATCACATGGTGCAATTTCGGTGTAATCACATGGTGCAGTATCTCTCTATAATCACATGGTGCAGTCTTAGTGTAATCACAAGGTGCAGTGTCTCTGTAATCACATGGTGCAATTTCGGTGTAATCACATGGTGCAGTCTCTGTAATCACATGGTGCAGTCTCTGTGTAATCACATGCTGCAGTCTCTGTGTGTAATCCATAGTGCAGTATCTCTCTAAACACGTGATGTAGTCTCTGTCTAATCACATGTTGCATTCTCTTGTGTTTCATCACATGGAGCTGTCTCTGTGTAATCACATGGTGCAGTCTCGGTCTAATCACATGGTGCAGTCTCCCTGTGTAATTACATGGTGCAGTCTCTCTGTGTAATCACATGGTGCTGTTTCTGTTTGTAATCACATGGGGCAGTCTCTGTGTAACCACATGGTGCGGTCTCTCTCTAATCTCATGGTGCAGTCTTAGTGTAATTACAAGGTGCAGTGTCTCTGTAATCACATGGTGCAGTCTCTGTGTAATCATATGGTGCAGTCTCTGTGGAATCACATGGTGCAGTCTCTCTGTATAATCACATGGTGCAGTCTCTCTGTGTAATCACACGGTGCAGTCTCTGTGGAATCACATGGTGCAGTCTCTGTGTAATCACATGGTGCAGTCTCTCTGTGTAATCACATGGTGCAGACTCTCTAATCTCATGGTGCAGTCTTAGTGTAATCACAAGGTGCAGTATCTCTGTAAGCACATGGTGCAGTGTGTGTGTAATCACATGATGCAATTTCAGTTCAATCACATGGTGCAGTCTCTGTGGAATCACATGGTGTAGTCTCTGTGTAATCACATGGTGCAGTCACTGTGTGTAATCCATAGTGCAGTATCTCTCTAAACACGTGGTGTAGTCTCTGTCTATTCACATGTTGCATTCTCTTGTGTTTCATCACATGGAGCTGTCTCTGTGTGTTATCACATGGTGCAGTCTCTGTGTAATCACATGGTGTGGTCTCTGTGTAATCACATGGTGCAGTCTCCCTGTGTAATCACATGGTGCAATCTCTCTGTGTAATCACATGGTATAGTCTCTGTGTAATCACATGGTGCAGTCTCTGTGTAATCACATGGTGCAGTCTCTCTGTGTAATCACATGGTGCAGTCCCTGTCAAAGCACATGGTGCAGTCTCCCCGTGTAATCACATGGTTGAGTCTCTGTGTAATGACATGATGCAGTCTCTCTCTGTAATCACATGGTTCAGTCACATTGTAATCACATGGTGCAGTCCCTGTGAAAGCATATGGTGCAGTCTTTGTGTAATCAGATGATGCAATCCATGTGAAAGCACATGTTGCAGTCTCTGTGTAATCACATCATGCAGTATCTGTGTAATCACATGTTTCAGTCTCAGTGTAAGCAGTCGGTGTGTAATCACATGGCGCCGTCGGTGTGTAATCACATGGTGCAGTCTCTCTCAAATCACATGGTGCTGTTTCTGTTTGCAATCACATGGGGCAGTCTCTGTGTAACCACAGGGTGCAGTCTCTCTCTAATCTCATGGTGCAGTCTTAGTGTAATCACAAGGTGCAGTGTCTCTGTAATCACATGGTGCAGTCTCTGTGTAATCACATGGTGTGGTCTCTGTGTAATCACATGGTGCAATCTCTCTGTGTAATCACATGGTGTAGTCTCTGTGTAATCAAATAGTGCAGTTTCTGTGTAATCACATCGTGCAGTCTCTGTGTAATCACATGGTTCAGTCTCTCTGTGTAATCACATGGTGCATTCTCTCTCTGTAATCACATGGTTTAGTCACACTGTAATCACATGGTGCAGTCCCTGTGAAAGCACATGGTGCAGTCTCTGTGTAATCACATCGTGCAATCTTTGTGTAATCACATCGTGCAGTCGGTGTGTAATCACATGGTGCAGTCGGTGTGTAATCACATGGTGCAGTCTCTCTGTGCAATCACATGGTGCAGTCTCTGTGAAATCACATGGTGCGTCTTTGTGTAATCACATGTTGCAGTCTCTGTGAAAGCACATGGTGCAGTCTCTCTCTGTAATCACAAGGTGCAGTCCATGTGTAATCAGATGGTGCAGTCTCTGTGTAATCACATGGTGCAGTCTCTGTGTAATCACATGGTGCAGTCTCTCTGTGTAATCACTTGGTGCAGTGTCTCTGTGTAATCACATGGTGCAGTCTCTGTGCAATCACATTGTGCAGTCTCTGTGTAATCACATGGTGCAGTCTCTGTGTAATCACATGGTGCAGTCTCTGTGTAATCACATGGTGCAGTCTCTCTGTGTAATCACTTGGTGCAGTGTCTCTGTGTAATCACATGGTGCAGTCTCTATGTAATCACATGGTGCAGTCCCTGTGAAAGCACATGATGCAGTCTCTCTGTGTAATCACCTGGAGAAGACTCTGTGTAATCACATGGTGCAGTCTCCATGGCGATTCACATGGTGCAGTCTCTGTGTAATGACATGGTGCAGTCTCTCTGTGTAATCACATGGCGCAGTCTGTGTAATCACATGGTGCAGTCTCTCTGGCTAATCACAGGTTTCATTCTTTGAGTAATCACATGGTGCAGTCCCTGTGAAAACACATGGTGTGGTCTCTCTCTTTAATCACATGGTGCATTTTCTGTGTATTCACACTGTGCAGTCTCTTTATAATGACATGATGCAGACTCCGTGGGGATTCACATGGTGTAGACACTCTGTGTAATCACATGCTGCAGCCTCTGATTAATCACATGGTGCATTCTCTCTCTGTAATCACATGCTGCAGTCACTGTGAAATCACATGTTGCAATCAATGTGTAATCACATAGTGTAGTCTCTGTCTAATCACATGGTGCAGTCTCTCTGTGAAGTCACATGGGGCAGTGTCAATGTAATCACATGGTGCATTCACTATGCAATCACATGGTGCAGTCTCTCTGTGTAATCACATGGTGCAGTCTCTGTGTGGAATCACATGGTGCAGTTTCAGTCTACTCACATGGTGTAGTCGCTGTGTAATCACATGGTGCAGTCTCTGTGTAACCACATGGTGCAGACTCTCTTTAATCACATGGTGCAGTCTTAGCGTAATTACAAGGTGCAGTGTCTGCGTAATCACATGGTGCAGTCTCTGTCTAATCACATGTTTCATTCTTCGTTTAACCACATGTTGCAGTCTCTCTGTGTAATCACATGGTGCAGTCTCTGTGTAATCACATGGTGCAGTCTCTGTGTAACCACATGGTGCAGACTCTCTTTAATCACATGGTGCAGTCTGTGTGTGTAATCACATGATGCAATTTCAGTGTAATTACATGGTGCAGTCTCTCTGTAATCACATGGTGCAGTCTCTATGTGATCACATGGTGCATTCTCTCTCTGTAATCACATGGTTCAGTCACATTGTAATCACATGGTGCAGTCCCTGTGAAAGCACATGGTGCAGTCTCTGTGTAATCACATGGTGCAGTCTCTGTGTAATCACATGGTTCAGTCTCAGTGTAATGACATGGTGCAGTCGGTGTGTAATCACATGGTGTAGTCGGTGTGTAATCACATGGTGCAGTCTCTCTCAAATCACATGGTGCAGTCTCTCTCAAATCACATGGTGCAGTCTCTCTGTGTAATCACATGGTGCAGTCTCTGTGTAATCACATGGTGCTGTTTCTGTTTGTAATCACATGGGTAGTCTCTGTGTAACCACATGGTGCAGACTCTCTCTAATCACATGGGGCAGTCTCTGTGCAATCACATGGTGCTGTTTCTGTTTGTAATCACATGGGGCAGTCTCTGTGTAACCACATGGTGCAGTCTCTCTCTAATCTCATGGTGCAGTCTTAGTGTAATCACAAGGTGCAGTGTCTATGTAATCACATGGTGCAGTGTGTGTGTAATCACATGATGCAATTTCAGTGTAATCACATGATGCAATTTCGGTGTAATCACATGGTGCAGTCTCTGTAATCACATGGTGCAGTCTCTGTCTAATCACATGCTGCAGTCTCTGTGTTTCATCACATGCTGCAGTCTCTGTGTGTAATCCATAGTGCAGTCTCTCTCTAAACACATGGTGTAGTCTCTGTCTAATCACATGTTGCATTCTCTTGTGTTTCATCACACGGAGCTGTCTCTGTGTGTTATCACATGGTGCAGTCTCTGTGTAATTGCATGGTGCATTCTCTCTCTGTAATCACATGGTGTAGTCTCCCTGTGTAATCACATGGTGCAGTCTCTGTGTAATCACATGGTGCAGTCCCTGTCAAAGCACATAGTGCAGTCTCTCTGTGTAATCACATGGTGCAGTCCCTGTCAAAGCACATGGTGCAGTCTCTCTGTGTAATTACATGGTGCAGTCTCTATGTAATCACATGGTGCACTCTCTGAGTAATCACATGGTGCATTCTCTCTCTGGAATCACATGGTTCAGTCACATTGTAATCACATGGTGCAGTCCCTGTGAAAGCACATGGTGCAGTCTCTGTGTAATCACATGGCGCAGTCTCTGTGTAATCACATGGTTCAGTCACTGTGTAATCACATCATGCAGTCGGTGTGTAATCACATAGTGCAGTCTCAGTGTAATCAGATGGTGCAGTCGGTGTGTAATCACATGGTGCAGTCGGTGTGTAATCACATGGTGCAGTCGGTGTGTAATCACATGGTGCAGTCTCTCTCAAATCACATGGTACAGTCTCTCTCAAATCACATGGTGCAGTCTCTCGTGCAATCACATGGTGCAATCTCTGTGTAATCACATGGTGCATTCTTTGTGTAATCACATGGTGCAGTCTCTGTGAAAGCACATGGTGCAGTCTCTGTGAAAGCACATGGTGCAGTCTCTGTGAAAGCACATGGTGCAGTCTCTCTCTGTAATCACAAGGTGCAGTCTTTGTGTAATCACATGGTGCAGTGCCTGAGAAAGCACATGGTGTATTCTCTCTCTGTACTCACATGGTGCAGTCACTGTGAAATCGCATGTTGCAGTCAATGTGTAATCACATAGTTAGTCTCTGTGTAATCACATGGTGCAGCCTCTCTGTGTAATAACATGGTGCAATATCTATGTAATCACATGGTGTATTCTCTCTGTTGAATCACGTTGTGTAGTCTCCATGAAATCACGTGGCACAATCTCTGTGTAATCACATTGTGCAGTGTCTGTGTAATCACATGGTGCAGTCTCTGTGTAATCACTTGGTGCAGTCTCTCTGTGTAATCACATGGTGCAGTCCTTGTGAAAGCACATTGTGCAGTCTCTGTGTAATCACATGGTGCAGTGCCTGAGAAAGCACATGGTGTATTCTCTCTCTGTACTCACATGGTGCAGTCACTGTGAAATCGCATGTTGCAGTCAATGTGTAATCACATAGTTAGTCTCTGTGTAATCACATGGTGCAGCCTCTCTGTGTAATAACATGGTGCAATATCTATGTAATCACATGGTGTATTCTCTCTGTTGAATCACGTTGTGTAGTCTCCATGAAATCACGTGGCACAATCTCTGTGTAATCACATTGTGCAGTGTCTGTGTAATCACTTGGTGCAGTCTCTCTCTGTAATCACATGGTGCAGTCTCTCTGTGTAATCACATGGTGCAGTCTCTGTGTAATCACATGGTACAGTATCTCAGTGTAATCACATGTTGCAGTCTCTCTGTGTAATCACATGGTACAGTATCTCTGTCTAATCACATGGTACAGTATCTCTGTGTAATCACATGTTGCAGTCTCTGTGAAATCACATGGTGCAGTCCCTCTATGTAATCACATGGTACAGTATCTCTGTGGAATCACATGCTGCAGTCTCTGTGTGTAATCCATAGTGCAGTCTCTCTCTAAACACATGGTGTAGTCTCTGTCTAATCACATGTTGCATTCTCTTGTGTTTCATCACACGGAGCGACTCTGTGTGTTATCACATGGTGCAGTCTCTGTGTAATTGCATGGTGTGGTCTCTGTGTAATCACATGGTGCAGTCTCCCTGTGTAATCACATGGTGCAATCTCTCTGTGTAATCACATGGTGTAGACTCTGTGTAATCACATGGTGCATTCTCTCTCTCTAAACACATGGTTCAGTCACATTGTAATCACATGGTGCAGTCTCTGTGTAATCACATGGTGCAGTCTCTGTGTAATCACATCGTGCAGTCTCTCTGTGTAATCACATGGTGCAGTCTCTCTGTGTAATCACATGGTTCAGTCTCAGTGTAATCACATGGTGCAGTCGGTGTGTAATCACATGGTGCAGTCGGTATGTAATCACATGGTGCAGTCTCTCTCAAATCACATGGTGCAGTCTCTCTCAAATCACATGGTGCAGTCTCTCTGTGCAATCACATGGTGCAGTCTCTGTGTAATCACATGTTGCAGTCTCTGTGAAAGCACATGGTGCAGTCTCTCTCTGTAATCACAAGGTGCAGTCTTTGTGTAATGAGATGATGCAGTCTCTGTGTAATCACATGGTGCCGTCCTTGTGAAAGCACATGGTGCAGTCTCTGTGTAATCACATGTTGCAGTGTCTGTGTAATCACATGGCGTAGTCTCTGTGTAATCACATGGTGCAGTTCCTAAGAAAGCACATGGTGCAGTCTCTCTCTGTAATCACATGCTACAGTCTCTGTGTAATCACATGTTGCAGTCCCTGTGAAAGCACATGGTGTATTCTCTCTCTGTACTCATATGGTGCAGTCACTGTGAAATCGCATGTTGCAGTCAATGTGTAATCACATAGTTAGTCTCTGTCTAATCACATGGTGCAGTCCCTCTATGTAATCACATGCTGCAGCCTCTCTGTGTAATAACATGGTGCAATATCTATGTAATCACATGGTGTATTCTCTCTGTTGAACCACGTTGTGTAGTCTCCATGAAATCACGTGGCACAATCTCTGTGCAATCACATTGTGCAGTGTCTGTGTAATCACATGGTGCAGTCTCTGTATAATCACAGGGTGCAGTCTCTCTCTGTAATCACATGGTGCAGTCTCTGTGTAATCACATGCTGCAGTTTCTGTGTAATCACATGGTGCAGTTTCAGTCTAATCACATGGTGCAGTCCTTGTGAAAGCACATGGTGCAGTCTCTGTGTGTAATCACATGGTGCAGTCTCTCTGTTTAATCGCATGGTGCAGTCTCTCTGTTTAATCACATGGTGCAGTCTCTCTCTAATCACATGGTGCTGTCTCTCTCTAATCACATGGTGCTGTCTCAGTGTAATCACATGGTGCTGTTTCTGTTTGTAATCACATGTTTCATTCTTTGAGTAATCACATGGTGCAGTCTCTCTGTGCAATCACATGGTGCAGTCTCTCTGCGCAATCACATTTCATTCTTTGAGTAATTCCATGGTGCTGTCTCTGTGTAATTAAATGGTGCAGTCTCTGTTTGTAATCACATGGTGCAGTCCATGTGAAAGCACATGTTGTGGTCTCTCTCTTTAATCACATGGTGCATTTTCTGTGTATTCACACTGTGCAGTCTCTTTATAATGACATGATGCAGTCTCCGTGGGGATACACATGGTGTAGACACTCTGTGTAATCACACGTGCAGCCTCTGATTAATCACATGGTGCAGTCTCTCTCTGTAATCAGATGGTGCAGTCACTGTGAAATCACATGTTGCAATCAATGTGTAATCACATAGTGTAGTCTCTGTCTAATCACATGGTGCAGTCTCTCGGTTTAATCACATGGTGCAGTCTCTCTGTGAAGTCACATGGTGCAGTGTCAGTGTAATCACATGGTGCATTCACTATGCAATCACATGGTGCAGTCTCTCTGTGTAATCACATGGTGCATTCTCTGTGTAATCACATGGAGCTGTTTCTGTTTGTAATCACATGGTGCTGTCTCTGTGCAACCACATGGTGCAGACTCTCTCTAATCACATGGTGCAGTCTTAGGGTAATCACAGGGTGCAGTGTGTCTGTAATCACAAGGTGCAGTCTGTGTGTGTAATCACATGATGCAGTTTCGGTGTAATCAAATGGTGCAGTCTATCTGTAATCACATGGTGCAGTCTGTGTGTGTAATCACATGATGCAATTTCAGTGTAATCACATGGTGCAGTCTCTGTGTTTCATCACATGCTGCAGTCTCTGCTTGTAATCCATAGTGCAGTCTCTCTCTAAACACATGGTGCAGTCTCTCTGTGAAATCACATGGTGCAGTCTAAGTGTAATCACATGGTGCAGTCTCTGTGTAATCATATGATGCAGTCTCTCTGTGTAATCACATGATGCAGTCTCTGTGTGGAATCACATGGTGCAGTCTCTGTGTGGAATCACATGGTGCACTCTCTCTGTAATCACATGGTGCAGTCTCTGTGTAACCAGATGGTGCTTTGTCTTTATAATGACCTCGAGCAGTCTCCTTCTATAATCACATGGTGCAGTCACTATGTAACCACATGGTTCAGTCCCTCTGTGAAATCACATGGTGCAGTGTCAGTGTAATCACATGTAATAGTCTCTGTGTAATCACATTTAATAGTCTCTGTGTAATCACATGGTGCAGTCACTGTGCAATCACATGGTGCAGTCTGTGTGTGTAATCAAATGATGCAGTTTCAGTGTAATCACATGGTGCAGTTACTCTGTAATCACATGGTGCAGTTTGAGTCTAATCACATGCTGTAGTCACTTTGTAATTACATGGTGCAGTCACTGTGTGATCACATGGTGCCGTTTCTCTCTAATCATATGGTGCAGTCTCTCTGTGAAATCACATGGGGCAGTGTCAATGTAATCACATGGTGCAGTCACTATGAAATCACATGGTGCAGTTTCTCTCTAATCACATGGTGCAGTTTCAGTCTAATCACATGGTGCAGTCACCGTGTAATCACATGGTGTAGTCTGTGTGTGTAATCACATGATGCAGTTTCAGTGTAATCACATGGTGCAGTTTCTGTATAATCTCCTAATGCAGTCTATCTCTAATTACATGGTGCAGTCTCAGCGTAATCACATTTAATAGTCTCTGTGCAATCACATGGTGCAGACTCTGCAATCACATGGTGCAGTATCAGCATAATCACGTGTAATAGTCTCTGTGTAATCACATGGCGCAGTCTCAGTGTAATCACATGTTATAGTCTCAGTGTAATTACATGATGCATTCTCTGTGTAACCTCATGGTGCAGTTTCTGTATAATCTCATGTTGCAGTCTCAGTGTAATCACATGGTGCAGTCTCTGTGTAAACACATGTTTCATTCTTTGAATTATCACATGGTGCAGTCCCTGTGTAATCACATGGTGCAGTCCCTCTGTGAAATCACATGGTGCAGTCTCAGTGTAATCACATGTTGCAGTCTCTGTGTAACCACATGGTGCAGTCTCAGTGTAATCACATGACACAGTCTCTGTCTAATCACATGTTGCAGTCTCTGTGGTTCATCACATGGTGCAGTCACTGTGCAATTACATGGTGCCGTCTCTCTGTAATCACATGCTGCAGTCTCAGTGTAATTACATGGTGCAGTCTCTGTATAATCACATGGTGCAGTCTCTCTGTGTAATCACATGGTGCAGTCTGTGTGTAATCACACGGTGCAGTCTGTGTGTAATCACACGGTGCAGTCTCTGTGTAATCACATGGTGCAGTTACTATGCAATCACATGGCGCATTCTCAGTGTAATCACATGTTATAGTGTCTGTTTAATCACATGGTGCAGTCTCTCGGTAATTACATGTTGCAGTCTCTGTATAATCACATGGTACAGTATCTGCAGAATCACATGGTGCAGCCTCAGTGTAATCACATGGTGAAGTCTCTGTATAATCACATGGTGCAGTATCTGCAGAATCACATGGTGCAGTCTCTGTCTAATCATATGGTGCAGTCTCTGTGTAATCACATGGCACAGTCTCAGTGTAATCACATGGTGCAGTCTCTGTGTATAACCACACGGTGCAGTCTACCTGTGAAATCACATGGTGCAGTCTCAGTGTAATAAATTTGTGCAGTCTCTGTGTCATCAGATGATAGAGTCTCTTTCTAATCACATGGTGCAGTCTCTCTGTGTTATCACATGGTGCAGTCTCTCTGTGTATAATCGCATGGTGCAGTCACTGTGTAATCACATGGTGCAGTCTCTGTGCAATCAAATGGTGCAGTCTCTGTGTAATCACATGGTGCAGTCCCTGTGTAATCACATGGTGCAGTTTTTGTATAATCTCATGATACAGTCTATATCTAATTACATGGTGCAGTTGCTCTGTGTAATCACGTGGTGCAGTCTCTGTGTAATCACATGGTGCAGTGTCTGTGTAATCACATGGTGCAGTCTCTGTGTAATCACATGGTGCAGTCCCTGAGAAAGGACATGGTGCAGTCTTTCTGTGCAATCACATGGTGCAGTCTCTGTGTAATCACATGGTGTAGTCCCTGAGAAAGGACATGGTGCAGTCTTTCTGTGCAATCACATGGTGCAGTCACTGTGCAATCACATGGTGCAGTATCAGCATAATCACATGTAATAGTCTCTGTGTAATCACATGGTGCAGTCTGTGTGTGTAATCACATGATGCAGTTTCAGTGTAATCACATGGTGCAGTCTCTCTGTGGAATCACATGGTGCAGTTACTCTGTAATCACATGGTGCAGTTTGAGTCTAATCACATGGTGCAGTCACATTGCAAGCACATGATGCAGTCTCAGTGTAATCACATGCTGCAGTCTCTGTGTAACCACATGATGCAGTCTCTCTGTATAATCACATGGTGCAGTCTCTCTGTGAAATCACGGGCAGTGTCAATGTAATCACATGGTGCAGTTTCAGTCTAATCAAATGGTGCAGTCACTGTGTAATCACATGGTGCAGTCTGTGTGTGTAATCACATGATGCAGTTTCAGTGTAATCACATGGTGCAGTCTCTCTATTTAACCATATGGTGCAGTCTCTCTCTAATCACATGGTGCAGTCTCAGTGTAATCACATGGTGCAGTTTCTGTATAATCTCCTAATGCAGTCTATCTCTAATTACATGGTGCAGTCAGTCTGTGTAATCACATGGTGCAGTCTCAGCGTAATCACATTTAATAGTCTCTGTGCAATCACATGGTGCAGACTCTGTGAAATCACATGGTGCAGTCATTCTGCAATCACATATTGCAATATCAGCATAATCACGTGTAATAGTCTCTGTGTAATCACATGGCGCAGTCTCAGTGTAATCACATGTTATAGTCTCAGTGTAATTACATGGTGCATTCTCTGTGTAATCTCATGGTGCAGTTTCTGTATAATCTCATGTTGCAGTCTCAGTGTAATCACATGGTGCAGTCCCTGTGTAATCACATGGTGCAGTCTCTGTGTAAACACATGTTTCATTCTTTGAATTATCACATGGTGCAATCTCTGTGTAATCTCATGGTGCAGTTTCTGCATAATCTCATGATGCAGTCTCAGTGTAATCACATGGTGCAGTCCCTGTGTAATCACATGGTGCAGTGTTTGTATAATCTCATGATACAGTCTATATCTAATTACATGGTGCAGATGCTCTGTGTAATCATGTGGCGCAGTCTCAGTGTAATCACATGGTGCAGTCTCAGTGTAATCACATGTTGCAGTCTCTGTGTAACCACATGATGCGGTCTGTCCGTGGAATCACATGGTGCACTCTCTCTGTAATCACATGTTGCAGTCTCTGTGTAACCAGATGGTGCAGTCTCAGTGTAATCACATGGTGCAGTCTCTGTGTAACCACATGATGCGGTCTGTCCATGGAATCACATGGTGCACTCTCTCTGTAATCACATGTTGCAGTCTCTGTGTAACCAGATGGTGCAGTCTCAGTGTAATCACATGACACAGTCTCTGTCTAATCACATGTTGCAGTCTCTGTGGTTCATCACATGGTACAGTCTCTCTGTGTAATCACATGGTGCTGTCTCTCTGTAATCACATGCTGCAGTCTCTGTGCAATCATATCGTGCAGTCCCTATGTAATCACATGTTGTAGCCTCAGTGTAATTACATGGTGCAGTCTCTGTATAATCACATGGTGCAGTCTCTCTGTGTAATCACATGGTGCAGTCTGTGTGTAATCACATGGTGCAGTCTCTGTGTAATCACATGGTGCAGTTACTATGCAATCACATGGTGCATTCTCAGTGTAATCACATGTTATAGTCTCTGTTTAATCACATGGTGCAGTCTCTCGGTAATTACATGTTGCAGTCTCTGTATAATCACATGGTGCAGTATCTGCAGAATCACATGGTGCAGTCTCTGTCTAATCATATGGTGCAGTCTCTGTGTAATCACATGGCGCAGTCTCAGTGTAATCACATGGTGCAGTCTCAGTGTAATCACATGGCACAGTCTCAGTGTAATCACATGGTGCAGTCTCTGTGTATAACCACACGGTGCAGTCTCCCTGTAAAATCACATGGTGCAGTCTCAGTGTAATAAATTTGTGCAGTCTCTGTGTCATCAGATGGTAGAGTCTCTTTCTAATCACATGGTGCAGTCTCTCTGTGTATAATCGCATGGTGCAGTCTCTGTGGAATCACATGGTGCAGTCCCTGTTTAATCACATTTTGCAGTCTCTATGTAATCACATGGTGCAGTCTCTGTGTAATCACATGGTGCAGTCTCTGTGCAATCACATGGTGCAGTCCCTGTGTAATCACATTTTGCAGTCTCTATGTAATCACATGGTGCAGTCTCTGTGCAATCACATGGTGCAGTTTCTGTGTAAATCACATGGTGCAGTCTCTGTGTAAATGACATGGTGTATTCTCCGTGTAATAAAATGGTGTAGTCCAGTGTGTAATCACATGGTGCAGTCTATATGTAATCACATGGTGCAGTCTCTGTGCAATCAAATCGTGCAGTCTTTGTGCAACCAGATGGTACAGTCTCTCTGTGTAATCACATGGTGCAGTCACTGTCTAATCACATGGTGCAGTCACAGTGTAATCACATGGTGCAGTCTCTGTGTAATCACATGGTGCAGTCTCTGTGTAATCACATGGTGCAGTCTCTGTATAATCACATGGTGCAGTCTCTGTCTAATCACATGGTGCAGTCACAGTGTAATCACATGGTGCAGTCTCTGTGTAATCACATGGTGCAGTCACTGTCTAATCACATGGTGCAGTCACAGTGTAATCACATGGTGCAGTCTCTGTGTAATCACATGGTGCAGTCTCTGTGTAATCACATGGTGCAGTCTATGTGTCATCACATGTTGCAGTCTCTGGTTCGGATAGTGAACATTACATTTCAGCCTGAAAGACAATTCCTGCTCCCGCAGACACAACTTAATCTCCATGACAACATCACTGATACAATCTGCAGTTTATCTGATCCAATGCAATTTTTACATTCTCATTCCTAGCAACTGCCATCATCTCCCACTTTAGTGAGAAATGGCAATGGAGCCTTTACATCAAAAGACACAAGTCATTCGGTGTTTTAACAAGCACAACTTCATCCCCATGTAGCAATGTAATAGAATTTCCATAAAGTTGGTATCTGATGAGCAACTGGAGGCTTCCAGAACTGAGAACTGTCACCCACAGCTGAGTGACTCAGATTCTCTTTAGATTTTGAGCAAGTTAATGGTAAGAGATGAGTTGCCTCAGTGTCTGTCCAGCATTACATCCATAGCTCAATTCTCAAAGCAATGGCTAGATTTTGAGATTTAATTTCCTCTATTCTCAGGTTTCCTGGGCACAAAATGCAAACTGCCTTCCTCAGTAAGACAGGTTACATAGTGGCACTGGGAATTAGCTGGAGGTTGTCCTTGTTCATTGCGTTTGCAGCTCAGAGCGGCTATTATTAAAACAATGTGGAATGGGCAGAGACTAAAGGCAAGTGGTACCAGTGGTGGGGGGCAGGGAGAAGGAATAAAACTAGAGCAAAGTGAATGTGAAGGAATGAGGAGGGTCACATGTACTTGAGAGACTCTAACAAAGCAATTTACTCCCTCCCTTCTAGTTAACAGAGATGGAATCTCTACCTGCACTTAACTTTCTCTCTGCGATTACAGTACCTGCTGTTTACACCTTTCTTTCTTCAACCTTTCAGCCCTGCTACATTCCTACAACAGGTTTTTAACTTTCCGGTTCTGATGAAGGTCCCAGGCCAGAAATGTAAACCTGTTGATTCTCCTCTGAGAATCTGCACATACAGTGCCCAGCAAAGGACAAGGGATTCTCACGGGATCAAGAGGCCACTCAGGAGGTCCACTGAGTCCCCATGTAGCCTGTGTGCACTCTCTGCGTTTTCAGCACTCACATTTTTAGTTCAGTTCCTCAGCAGTTGAAGTTTCTTACATTTTGAATGGTGTCCAGCATAGACCTTCCTCCGTTCCAGGGTTTGGTAGACTTCCTCATGCAGTTCAGACTTGCCATGCTGTGCCATTTCCGATCTTCCAGCTTCCTATGGAAGGCTCCGGCCAGCAACAAGACACTGTCATAAAGATAAAGATTGGATGTCTGCAGAACAGAGAGAACATTGTTACTTTCACTCAGAAGCAACTGATTTCAGCCATTCCCAATTCTTAATGTATCCAAATGTGGTTTACTGTATTGGTGGCCATCCCAGTGAGCGGCAACATTAATGGACCATTTTTCTCATTGCGTTGAAGTGATTTGATTCATCTTTCTAGCCCCTGTTCATTCATATTTCCCTCTGCCTGAGTCACCCACCATTGCTTTGCCATGAAGTGACAGAATGCTGGTCACTACTTCCAGAGTCATTTGCTCTGCCAATCACACCATCCACTCCCTGAGGCAGCCATATCCCCTCACTCAGCGAGGGGCTGACAGCTCAGCAAATGGGCAAACAGTGGTTGTGAATCAATAGCCAGCCACTCGTGGTCGTCAGTATTTGAAGGACAAACTGCCACATGCCCTATACCTGCTTTAACCTTGTGACCTTTCACCTTGTTACTGTTTAGGTCATGATATCTTCCTCCAGATGCGTGAGATTTCAAGCACTTCATCCAAGAAATGAAAGCTGGAGTCTTGGCCCTGCAGCCTCTGACACCAAAATGAAACTATCTTCAACAGGAAACATGACTGACAATCATCTCCAACACACCAATTACAAGTAATTACACTAGTACGGGGGGATCTATCTGGGAGCAGGGAAAGAACCAATCAGGTGGGATCACGCTGATATTCAGGGATCTATCTGTGATAAGGGAACCATTCCAGAGATCTTGGAGGAGCTAGTCAATGACTGAGGTAATGTGGTCACTGGAAGAAGCGTGTTTAATAGGCTGACTGTACTTTTCTCATTTTAACTTTGACATTGGTGGCCATTTCATCTTTCCAAATGTTTGCTGGAAGCCATTCCCATCATTCCCATTCAGCTCCTTACACAGGTTCCACAGAAATAGGGAAATGTATTTTTCATCCAATCAAACTTGGTATGACTGCCAAACAATGTCGCCAGTTTGGATTGTAACATAAGAATTGGGAACAGTTAGAAACTGGGAGGAATACAAAAGGCTGATGGATGTTGGTGTGTTAGGCATCCTGCATACCCAAGGGCTGAAAGAGATCAGATCAGGCTGGTTCTCCTGTCTCTGAGGGCCAGATAAAAGTTTCCTCCCCCCAAATAAAGGATTCTGGTGGATAAGATGAAGTGTGTGATGACAGTGCAGGGACTGAGCTGCAGGAAGCTAACAGATAAGGTTAATTCATTTCATAATGTGTGTGTGTGTGTGTGAGAGAGAGGGGGATAGAGACAGGGAGATGACGTGTGTGAGAGAGAGAAAGAGAGATGGTGGGTGTGGATGAGAGATGGTATTTGAGAGAGATGGTGTGTGAATGAGAGATTGTGTGTGAGAGAGAATGTGTGTATGCGTGTGTGTGATGGTGTGTGTGTGAGAGATTGTCTGTATGTGTGTGTGTGGGTATGAGAGATGGTATGTGTGTGAGAGATTGTGTGTGAGAGAGACAGACAGATGTAGTAACTATTGTTTTATTTAGTGTGTAATGTATTTTAAGCATATGTGTTAGGAAAGATCACATGATCTGTAGTAACCAATAGGAAAGTAGTGTGGGCTACCCCAGCAGAACAGACAGTGTAGACATAGAGTTGGAGTTGAAAGCACACATGTAGTCGCTGCTGAGCATATTGTAAGTAAACTTAATGTTTACAATTAAGAAGTGTCTGCAGTTCAACTCTATTACTAACAGTACAACTAGGTCGCCTTACAACAAACTGGCAACAAGGATAAAACAGGACTGAACAGAAGAAATCAAGTTTAAAAAAAAATTGGCACTGTGCCTCACCCAGTGATTGTAAGTAGCAAACTCCGTTATAATTGAAGAAGTTATCCTCTCTCAAAATTCCACAATTTGAGAAAATTGATCCTTTTGAACCAGACACAGACGATTGGTCTCAATACATTGAACGTCTCACGTTTTTTCCAAGCGAACGAGATTACGGGAGAAGAGAAGAGGTGAGTGATCCTCTCGAGTACTTGTGGGAACAAAGCCTACGGTTTGATTCAAAGTTTGATGGCCCTCAGTGCCCTAGATTTGAAGGATTTTGATGAATTGGTGGACCTCGCGAAGAGTCATTTTTAATCCAAGCCCTCAGTCACGATGCAATGGTTCAGGTTTAAGTCATGAAATAGCACCCCAGGTGAGGCAATCGCATGCTACGTGGCAAATATGAAGCAACTGACTGAACATTGCAATTTCGGTACAACTCTGAACCACATGCTCAGAGACCGTTTAGTGTGTGGTGTGAAAGAGGATGCTATTCAGAAAAGATTATTGTCCGAAGTGAATCTATATTTCAAGAAGGTACTAGAGATAGCGCTGGCCATGGAAAGCATAGTAAGAGATTCAAAAGCAATACAGAGAGTGTAAAATGGTGCAGTGCTCCGCATTGAGTGAGAAACCTCAAGTGAATGTGGCGTGAAAAAGCGAGATTCTGCTGAGAAGCGGGAAACAGCCTCCCCGAGCTGAAGAATAAAGAAAAATAACTGAGCGGTGAAACCGAAGAATAATTTTAATAGAGGTGGAAACAATCAGTCTTTTAGCAATTGGCAGTTTTAAAAAATCGAATGCTGCTACTGTCACAGAAATGGACAAATAATGAGGCAGCGCAAGGAAAGATTCAAGCAGGCTTGTAAACAAAAGAAGATGCCCAATGAAATCTACAATTTACTCGTTGTTTAATCTGAAAGTTGGAAAGACAGGACCAATATTTGTCACAGTGAAAGTAAATGGCAGACCTGTTAGAATGGAAGTGGACACAGGAGCTTCCACTACCAGTAGTGAGTGTGTATGAGAGATGGTGTGTCAGAGAGAGAGAGAGAGAGAGAGAGTGTGTGTATGTGTAATTGGGAAACATACCTTCAGATATTTGAATAATGGTGAACATCAATTAAATTTAGAAGAAACATTCGCCAAGCTCAAAGTATTTATGAGGGAAGACATTCATGGTAGCCAATTGACACAGCTACCTGTCTTGGCGGTAGCAGGTGAAGGGCCAAACCTCCTGGAACGAAATTGGTTCAAGGAGATTAAGTTAGAATGGTCTGAAGTTTTCCAGTTGAGCAAGTGGGCTACCAGAACTACTTAGAAAGTACGCCACCATCTTCAAGGATGAACTAGGGAAAATCCAGGGCCTGCAGGCCAAGATTCACGTGGATCCGGAAGCAACCCCTCACTTCATGAAGGCGAAACTGGAGCCATACACCCTGCGAAAGGTAACACTGAACTGAACAGACTAGAGAAACTGGGCGTCATACAACCTGTTTAGCTCTCAGAATGGGCAGCACCCATAGTCTCTGTCCTTAAACCTCACCAAAGTATCCGAATTTGTGGGGATGACAAACTGACGGCTAATGAAGTAACTAAACTAGACAGGCACCCCATTCCAAAAACTAAAGACCCGTATGCCAAGCTAGCAGGAGGGACAACATACACAAAACTTGATATGAGTCATGCTTATCAACAACTAGAATTGGATAATGCCTCCAGGGAATGTGTCACAATTAATACCCACAAAGGGTTGTACCAATATACACAATTGCCTTTTAGTATCTCCTCAGCTTGTGCCATCTTTCAGAGAACAATGGAAAACTTACTGTAGGGACTACCCCACGTTGTATTCTATTTAGATGATGTATTGGTTACAGGATTCACTGGAAAAGAGCATTTGGCAAACTTACAAAGAGTCTTAAAACGTTTCTTGCAAGCTGAAGTGCATTCAGAAAAAAGAAAATGCACATTCCAAGTGAGGGAGGTGATCTATTTGGGTCACCGGGTAGATTCACAGGGTCTCCACCTGGTTGAGAGAAAGTGAGAGCCATAAGAGAGGCACCTGCGCCAAAGAACGTCTCAGAGCTAAAATCATTCTTGGGAATGGTCAATTATTGTGGGCGGTGTTTACCCAATTTGTCTACAGTGCTGGCACCCCCGCATCCTCTACTCAAAAAGAACCAACGTTGGTCTTGGGAGGCCCCCTAGAAAGAAGCTTTCATAAAGGTGAAACAATTGTTGCACTCGTCCAATCACTTAGTGCATTATGACCAGACGAAAGAATTGGTGCTGACATGTGGCAAATTTCCCTACGGAGTGAGAGCAGTGCTCTCCCATCGGATGGACGATGGTTTGGAAAGGCCAATAGGTTAGGTATCAAGAACGCTCACCACAGTGGAAAAGGGATACTCACAGATAGAAAAAGGCCTGTGCATCATTTTTGGTGTCAGGAAATTTCGCCAGTATGTACACGGCCATCATTTTACAATCATTTCAGATCACAAACAATTGTTAGGATTGTTTAGTGAGGACAAGGCTATACTACCCATAGGCTCAGCAAGAATACAACAATGGGCCTTAATTCTGGCAGTATACGAATACACTTTCACACACAGGCCTGGTAATCAAATCGCAAACACCGATACCCTTAGTCTTTTGCCTTTACAAGGAATTGATGAGCAACATCCCAGTTCCACAGGAATTTGTTTTACTGTTAAATTTCTTAGATTCCTTGCCGGTATGTGCTCAACAGATCAGAGGCTGGACAAGTCGCGGCCCAATCCTGTCTCAAATAGGACAAGTGTCACGTGGTTGGTCACAGGAGCATGTATCTGATGAAATGAAACCGTACTTCAGCAGAAGACATGAAATAACCGGTCAGGATGGCATCTTATTATGGGGAGCACGAGTGATAGTTCCTCCAAAAAGAAGGGGGCCTTCTTAGTTGCACTACACTGTGCCCATCCAGGAATTTCCCGAATGAAGACCATAGCACGCAGCTACCTATGGTGATCAGGGTTGGATGGTGAAGTGGAGAGTTTAGTGAAGCTCTGTGTGCGATGTCAGCAACTGCAAAAGTTGCCAGTGACAGCTCCATTACACCCACGGGAGTGGCCAGGTAGAGCCTGGGTGTGGTTACACGTTGACTCCGTTGGACCTTTCCTGGGAACAATGGGCAGCATCTTCCCCCTCATCGGGCGGGGGTGGGGGGGGTGGTTGTGCGGGAACAGGCGGGTTCCCGATCGGCACCCCCGTTCGGAGCCATGCCGCCATTTTACGTGGGTGGGCCTTAATTGGCCCTTGACGTCCACCCCGGACACGCTGTGCGCTCCCTGTGCGAGCGGGGGAGGATTTCCCTGAGCCGGGAATGTGCTCTTACACACATGCGCGTGGAAGAGTGCGCAGGTCTCCCTGAGGCCAAGTGCTGCCACAGGGAGATCGGTTGAAGTTTAAAAACTTTTTTTTAAAAGGTTAGAAAACATTTTTCCTCACATGTCCGGTCACGTGACACTGTCACATGAGCTGGGACACGTCCATTATTTTTATCTTAAAACTTGAAATCCCTCAGGAAAACTCGGCCAGCCCGTGGATGAGGCTTGGTGTTTTTTCTGAAGGCCGCTGGGCCTGTCCGTCCACCTTAAGGTTGGACGAGCAGCATTCTTGACAACTTTAATTCGTCTAATAATGGCCTTTGACAGTTCGGTGGCTGCGCGCCCGCCAAACTGACGCGCAGTGACATCGGGACGCACGCCGGACATCACCGCGCGTCCTTTTATGCGTCGGCGAGTGGGCCCCTCCCCCTCTTGCCGATGGGAAAATTCAGCCCGATGTTTCTGCTCCTTGTTGATGCCCATTCAAAATGGTTGGACGTATATGAGGTGAGGTCACCAACGTCGGCCGCTACAATTGAGAAACTACGTCAGAGTTTTGCCATTCACGGACTACCAGAAGTAGCCGTTTCCGATAACGGCACAGCATTTACGAGTGCTGAATTTCAATGGTTTATCAGCCTCGATGGTATCGCTCATGTGAAAACTGCACCGTACCCACCCTTCCTCAAACGGACTGGCCGAAAGGGCAGTTCAAACATTCATTGCAGGCATGATAAAGCTAACTGGCGATTCCTTAGCAACCAAACTAGCACGCTGTCTTTTTCATTACAGGACCATCCCTCACACAACAACAGGTATCGCACCTGCAGAGTTATTGTTGAAATTCCATCTCAGGACAAGATTCAGCTTAATAATGCTGAATTTAGAGGGGAAGGTGGAAGGGAGTCAGGGATGTTAGAAAACTAGACACGACTGGCATAGTGGCGAGAGGAAATTTACCGTGGGAGAGATGGTATACATGAAAAACTTCAGGTAAGGACCAAAGTGGTTACCGGGTGAGGAATTAAGTGCAGTGACTGGACCTCTATCTTACCATGTGGATTTGGAAGGCCGGATCATCCAGAAACACGTGGATCATTTAAGGAGGAGGCAGACAAATCATCAAGGTAAGGTTTCCAGTTGAAGATGCTCAGTTCAGGACTGACATATCTGATGTTCCTGTAAGAGTTGTGGATTTGTTTTTTCATTCATTCACAGGATGAGGGCTTCGTTGGCTGGGCCAGCATTTATTGCCCATCCCTAATTGCCCTTGAGAAGGTGGTGGTGAGCTCCCTTATTGAACCGCTGCAGTCCATGGGGTGTAGGTACACCCACAGTGCTGTTAGGGAGGGTGTTCCAGGATTTTGACCCAGCGACAGTGAAGGTACGGTGATATATTTCCAAGTCAGGGTGGTGAGTGACTTGGAGGGGAACTTCCAGGTGGTGGTGTTCCCATCTATCTGCTGCCCTTGTCCTTCTAGATGGTAGCGGTCGTGGGTTTGGAAGATGCTGTCTAAGGAGCCTTGGTGAATTCCTGCAGTGCATCTTGTAAACAGTACACACTGCTGCTACTGTGCATTGATGGTAGAGGGAGTAAAGGTTTGTGGATGTGGTGCCAATCAAGCGGGCTGCTTTGTCCTGGATGGTGTCAAGCTTCTTGAGTATTGTGGGAGCTGCACTCATCCAGGCATCACACTCCTGACTTGTGCCTTGTAGGTGGTGGGCAGGCTTCGGGGAGTCAGGAGGTGAGTTACTCATCGTAGGATGTTGATAGTGGGGGCTCAGTGATGGTAATGCTATTGAGCATTGAGCGATGGTTGGATTCTCTCTTTTTGGAGATGGTCATTGACTGACACTTGTGTGGCGTGAATGTTACTTGCTACTTGTCAGCCCAAGTCTGGATAATGTCCAGGTCATTCTGCATTTGGACAAGGACTGCTTCAGTATCTGGGGAGTCGCGAATGGTGCTGAACATTGTGCAATTACCAGTGAACATCCCCACTTCTGACCTTATGATGGAAGGAAGGTCATTGATGAAGCAGCTGAAGATGGTTGGGCCGAGGACACTACCCTGAGGAACTCCTGCAGTGATGTCCTGGAGCTGAGATGACTGACCTCCAACAACCACAACCATCTTCCTTTGTGCTAGGTATGATTCCAACCAGCAGTGAGTTTTCCCTCTGACTCCCATTGACTCCAATTTTGCTGGGGCTCCTTGATGCCACACTCGGTCAAATGCTGCCTTGATGTCAAGGGTAGTCACTCTCACCTCACCTTGGGAGTTTAGCTCTTTTGTCCACTTATGAACCAAGGCTGTAATGAGGTCAGGAGCTGAGTGGCCCTGGCGGAACCCAAACTGGACGTCAGTGAGCAGGTTATTGCTAAGCAAGTGCCACTCGATAGCATTGTTGATGACCACTTCCATTACTTTACTGATGATTGAGAGTAGACTGATGGGCCGGGTTGGATTTGTCCTGCTTTTTGTGTACAGGACATACCTGAGGCAAAATGTTTACCTTGGCGGTTGGGTACCTGCCCGACCCTCTCAAGCATAAAACGGGGTGTGTGGATGTTGGGCGAGTGTCCTGACATCAACATGCATTCTCACACTATTTCGGTAGGTGGGCGCAGGCAGGAATGGGCAATACACCCGCCGACAACTAAAATGCTCGTTAATGCCACTAAAGTTTCACTGACTGACATTTTTTGCTTCCCCTCAGACGAAAAGACCAAGCAGCCTTGGCACTCATTAGGAAACCTCATCCACGGACAGGACCAGGTTTCCTAAAGCAAATAAAAAAACTTAAAACTGAATCAATAATGTGTCCCTACTCTGTCACATGAGGGGACGTGTTTTATTACATTTTTCATACCTTTATTTTTTTTTTGATAATTCTTCATCTCTGTGCCTCAGGGAGACTTTCTAGCGCCTGCTCGCGGGCAGGTGCATAGTTCACACTCGCCCTGCTCGTCCTCCTCCCCATACCCACACAGGCAGCGCTGAGCGCTGCCGCTCATGTTTCAGGCAGCGTGGAGTCGCGGTCCGGCCCCAATCGCTTCCCGACCACCCCCGCCTGCCCCCACCGAGTCCTCCCGACAAGGGGCTAAATTCTGCCCCTGGGCAACTTTCCACATAGCCGGGTAGATGCCAGTGTTGTAGCTGCACTGGACCATCTTGGCTAAGGGTGCCACCAGTTCTGGAGCACAAGTCTTCAATACTATTGCCGGAATATTGTCAGGGCCCATAGCCTTTGCAGGGTCCAGTGCCTTCAGCCGTTTCTTGAAATCACGTGGAGTGAATCAAATTGAGTGAAGACTGGCATCTGTGATGCTGGGGACCTCCAGAGGAGGGTGAGATGGATCATCCACTCGGCACTTCTGGCTTAAAGTTGCAGCAAATGCTCTAAGCTTATCTTTTGCACTGAAGCACTAAGCACCTCCATCATTGAGGATGGGGATATTTGTGGAGCCTCTTTCTCCAGTGAGTTGTTTAGTTGTCCTCCATCATTCACCACTGGATGTGGCAGGACTGCAGAGCTTAGAACTGATCTGTTGATCATGGAATTGTTTAGCTCTGTATATCACTTGCTATGTATGCTATTTGGCACACAAGTAGTCCTGTGTTATAGTTTCACCAGGCTGACACCTCATTTTTAGGTATGCCCTGTGCTGCTCCTGGCATGTCTTCCTGCACTCGTCATTGAACCAGGGTTGATCCCCTGGCTTGATAGTAATGGTAGAGTGGGGGATATGCTAGGCTACGAGGTTACAAATTGTGCACAGAATATATGTGCATATGTTGTGTACAGGTTGTGTATAGGATACAGAACTACAAGTGCCCAACAAAGCACCTGAGGTTCAGGCAACTCAGGAAAAGCAGGTTCCTGACAAAGAATCTGAAATTGTGGAGCTGTGATGTTCCACATGTACCAGGAAACTGCCTGAAAGACTGAACTATTTACACCCAGTGTAAATATTATATTGTCTTGAAAAAATATAAAATATATGTATAGTCAAGTTAAAGGAGGGGGAGATGTAGCAATTATGGTTTCATTTAGTGTGTAATGTACATTCAAGAATAATACTTATTAGAGAAGGTCACATAATCTGTAGTAACCAATAGGAGAGTAGCACAGGCTACCTCAGCAGACAGTTTAGGGACAGAGTTGGAATTGAAAGTACACATGTAGTTGCTGCTGTGTATATTGTAAATAAACTTAATATTTACTCCCAAGTAGTGTCTGCAGATCAACTCTATCATTAATAGTACAACTTGGTCACCCTACAACAATGGCGTGTGTGTGAGAGAGAGAGTGTGAGAGTGTGAGAGTATGTGCATGAGTGTGAGAGAGAGATGGTGTGTGTGTGTGTGTGAGAGAGAGAGAATGTGTGTGTAAGAGAGATGGTGTGTGTGTGTGTGTGTGTGTGAGTGTGTGTGTGAGAGAGAGAGAGAGAGAGAATGTGTGTGTAAGAGAGATGGTGTGTGTGTCTGTGAGAGAGAGAGAATGTGTGTGTAAGAGAGATGGTGTGTGTGTGTGTGTGTGTGTGTGTGTGAGAGAGAGAATGTGCGTGTAAGAGAGATGGTGTGTGTGTGTGTGTGTGTGTGTGTGAGAGAGAGAATGTGCGTGTAAGAGAGATGGTGTGTGTGTGTGTGTGTGTGTGTGTGTGTGAGAGAGAGAATGTGCGTGTAAGAGAGATGGTGTGTGTGTGTGTGTGTGTGTGAGAGAGAGAATGTGCGTGTAAGAGAGATGGTGTGTGTGTGTGTGTGTGTGTGTGAGAGAGAGAATGTGCGTGTAAGAGAGATGGTGTGTGTGTGTGTGTGTGTGTGTGTGTGAGAGAGAGAGAGAATGTGTGTGTAAGAGAGAGAGGTTGTGTGTATGTGAGCGCCTGTATGTGTTCACATATATAAAGGTATGCAACATGTCATTCCAATTGTTCAATCTTAAAGAGCAGTGCAGCCCCTGCACTCTTACAATAGATCAATTCTTTATAAAGTTTCCAACAGTTCTCCGAGCAGCTTTGAAAGGTTGCTCTATTCCAGTGTCAAGCCCAAATAATCAAACTGCTTCCAACAAGGGGCTCAGAATTTTGCTTTGTGCAATCAGGGCAGGAGCTGTTTCAAGGTAAGACCTCCTATCACAGTGAAAGCCATCAGCAGCCCTCTCCCGGACAACCCAATTTAAAGAAGTGCAAACTAATCAAATAAAGAGCGATAGACAGCAGGTGCTGGGAACCTGAAATAAAGACAGAAAATGCTGGGAATAGTCAGCAGTTCTGGAAGCATCTGTGGAGAGAGACAGAATTAATAGTGCGAATCTTCTGTGGAGTGACACCGCGGTCAGACTGCTGCTCCTTTTCACTTCCCCGAGTGCAGAGCTGCACGTTCCTTGCCTGGCCCTCTGACCCAGGCCTGCTGACAAACGTAGCGAGCAGTGCAGGATGGTCAGGAGCGGGAGAGAAGGTAAGTGTGGGAGTTGCACGGGTCATGGTGGGGGTTGGGCAGCAGTCGCAAGGACGGGGGGGTGCGGGGGGGGGGGGTGGTCCCGGGCTGCGGGGGAGTCAGGAAATGGGGATGGGGGTTAGTCAGCGGGTGGAGGTGTCCAGGATAGGGGAAAAAGGAGAGTAGTTGGACGGTCGGGGGTGGGGAGGTGTTGGGGGGGGCTTGGGAAGCGGGGCTAGCCGGGTGGTGGTCCGGGAGTGGGGGTTGTTGGGTAGACGGTGGGGTGTGGGGACTTGACGGTAGGGTTGTCGTGTTGTCAGAGGGGTAGTCAGGGATTGGGGGGTTGTTAGGGGGGGTATTATGGATCAGGAGGTTAGTCGGGGGTGGGGGGGGGGGGTTAGTCAGGGGTGTGGGGTTTCTTTATTCTTTCATGAGATGTGGGCAAGGCCAGCATTTGTTGCCCCTCCCTGCTCCCTAACTGCCCTTGAGCTGACCTTGCTAGGTCATTTCAGAGGGTAGTCTGGAGTCACATGTAGGCCAGACCAGGTAAGGAGGGCAGATTTCCTTCCCTAAAGGGGCGTTGGTGAACCAGGTGGGCTTTTACCACAGTCGATGGTAGTTTCACAATCACCATCACTGAGACCAGCATCAATTCCAGATAGATTAACTGAATTTAAATCCCACCAGCTGCTGTGGTGGGATTTGAACCCATGACCCCAGAGCACTAGCATGGGCCTCTGGATTACTCACCCAGTGACATCACCACTACACCACTCTCATCCCTCTACAGTTAGGTGGTCGGCGACGGGGGTGTTAGTTGGGAGGTAGAGAGGGTGGGAGGGTAGTTAGGTGGTCAGAGGGGGCAGTCGGGGTGGGGGGGGGGGCGGTGGTCGGTGAGGATCAGTACCATCGTTACCCAGGAGTTCGGATTGGTCTTAATCCTTCTCATTTTTCCTGGGCAACTATTCTGTGAAGAGGGCTGGAACCATCCAAAGTTTCCAGCTTTAACTCGGAGTATTGGATGGTTCCCAGCGCAGGGTAATTGCCCAGCAGAGGTTAAAACGGCCTGGGCAATTCCCACCTAGCTGTTGCCTGGGGACTTCCAAGGTATTCCCTCATCGCACCTTCCAGGCTACCACCAGGGTTTGACCTGGAATGGAGAATGGAAAATCCGGACCAATGTTTCGGGTGGGTGACCTTTCATCGGGACAACTGGAAGGTCACTGACCTGAAACATTAACTCTGTTTCTCTTTACACAGATGGTGCCAGAGCTGCTGAGTATTTCCATTATTTCCTGCCTTTACATCTAAATGAGCAAATTCCTGTTTAATAATAAAAACCTCTATGATTTAAGATTTAAAATCCAGTTGTTCCTTTTATTCTTTATTCATGCTTTTACTACAATGGTCAAATGTGACAATATCTTCATCTGAAGATGACCTGCCACCTCCTCATGTTACAGACTATGATACCCTTGACAGGACAGACATACTTCCAAGATGTTGTTGCATTCAGCAATGAAAACCAGGTACAATTACTATTGCATGTCTTATTGAATAGTTCTGAATCTATTTTCTGCTTCGAATGACACATGATGATGGGACAGCTGAGGCCCATGATATTGTTCACAAAGAAAACCACTTCTTTCACAGACAGAAGTAAATCCAATGGATCTCAGGGAATGCAAAGCTCCAGCACATTCCTGCAGCTGCTTAAGTTTAAACTACTTCAAAGTGTTCAAACAGAGGGACCTGTGGAAGTTTCAGGGAGAAGTTTTATTCAGTTTCTGTCACTTACAGACCTGTAGGGTTTGCAAGTAGCCTTCCTGTGGGTCGCATAGCAGTGAGGAAATGCGATGGTTGTTCCTCATGCATCGGCGGTTGGGGTCTTTGGAGGTCGGAAAGATCTGTCGCACCACTGTCATACGTCCCAGTGCACTGTGAACAAGCTCCAGAATCTCCGAGTCACTGATTTCCTGTTAATTCCAAATTATACAATACATTCAGTCAGATATGTTCTTAGATGAGAACATCCAAAAGTACAGCATTTGCTTTCCTATATATACTGACGACATCCAGCTGCATCTCACCACCTCTACTGGCTGCTCCATTGTTGCTAAATTATAAGAGCACTTGTCAGGCATCCAGTACTGGATAAGCAGAAATTTCCTCCAATTAAATTCTGGGAAGTTTAAAGCCATTGTTTTTGGTCCCCATTCCAAACTCCATTCACTGGCTTCCAATTCCATCCCCTCCCTGGCTGAGACTTAACCAGCTCACCTGCAACCTTAGTGTCATATCTGACCCCAGATAAGCTTCAGATCACATTTATACACCATCAATAAGAGCACCTATTCCCATCGCCCTAACACCGGGCGGAATCATCTCAGATTTGTACAAAGGGCGGGAAAAAGGCCATTTTATCTGCCGGCCACAGTGGCGGCTTTTAGTGTCATGTCGTTCCATTCCCGGTGTGTCCCGCCTCATTAATAATGCATTCCCGGGAAACATGCCAAATGACTGGTGGAGCAGCCTCTGATTTGCCTGCCCCACCATCACATCAGGCCATCAATTATCCAAGCGCCACATTTGAAGGCAACCTTGCACAGCCCCAGCTCTCACTAAGGGAGACCAATTTATTCACAAACTCCCTCCACCACTGACGCACAGTAGCCGCACTGTGTACCATCTACAAGACGCACAGCAGGAACTCACCAAGGCTCCTTAGGCAGCACCTTCCAAACCCATGGCCACTACCAGCTAGAAGGACAAGGGCAGCAGATACATGGGAACACCACAACCTGGATGTTCCCCTCCAAGTCACTCACCATCCTGACTTGGAAATATATCGCGTTCCTTCACTGTCGCTGGGTCAAAATCCTGGAACCCCCTCCGTAACAGCGCTGTGGGTGTCCCTACACCACAGGGACTGCAGCGGTTCAAGAAGGCAGCTCACCACCGCCTTCTCAAGGGGCAATTAGGGATGGGCAATAAATGTTGGCCCAGCCAATGAAGCCCACATCCCATGAGTGAATAAGAAAAATACATTAAAAGCTGGTTATCAAAATTGAGGCTTATGGGATAAGAGGACCAGCGTGTATTTGGATAAAAAAAAAAACTTGGCTTAAGGATAGAAAGCAGTGAGCATTGTAAAGGGTTGCTTTTCGGACTGGAAGGTGATAAACAGTGGTGTTCCACAAGTGCCAGTGCAAGGACCCCCTGTTTTTTTTTGTGATATATGAATGACTTGGAATACGGAGTAAAATTTCAAAATTTGCTGATGATACTAAACTTGGAGGGGTGGCAAACAGTGAGGGTGATACAAATCCTGGGCAAGGGCTGCAGGGGGAACGTGAAGAAGAACTCTTTACACAGCGAGTGGTATAGTGACCTGGAACTCGCTGCCCATGAGGGTGGAGGAAGCTGAAATAATCGAAAGGAAACTGGGTGGGTACTTGAAGGAAGTAAACTTCCAGGACTGCTGGGGTCGAGATGGGGAGTGGCACTGGCTGGATTGTTCTGCAGGGAGCCGACACAGACTCGATGGGCTTCTGCGCTGGAAATGACTCTATAACTTTGCCTCTGTCTCAGCTTGTCTGCTGCTGAAACTCTCATTTGTGCCTTTGTGACCTTCCGGCTTAACTATTCCAATGTGCCCTGTTCAAATTTCAAAGCGCCGGGTTTGGAGCACAAAATGGAGCTGATTTGGGCATTTAATTCCAGAATAACACCAAAATCTCTGAATTGTTTCAAGGGTTTACTGCATCATTCCAGGGTTTGAAGAGATACTCATTGGGGTAGTTACAGCATCCACATAGGTGTCACTTTGTAAATATCTTGAATCCCAGCTGGATTCTGTGTTAGCCTGTGACTGGATCCTACAGAATCAGAACCTGAGCAAAGGGGTTGTTTTTTTGAGAGAGTGAAGCCGGTTTCCTGGTTGACATAACCGTTTGGAGCACATTCAATCTTGATGTTTTCCAGCACAGCAAACAGTTTCAATCACCCATGGACTTGAGAACAGTCAGCCAAAGTCTTCATGATAGGAATCTGTCATGAATTTTAAATACCTTTGACCCCTTTTTCATCAGAGAAGCATAAGATGTCCTTTGATCTGAAGTTCAAAGGGGCTCCTTGCAACTATCAAATATTGATGGGTATTTCAGGGTGATAAGTGTTATTTACTTGGTGTTTTAACATGTGAAAATGCTGAATATTTCTCCCACATCCGCATGATTGCCTGGAATATGATCCTATATAAATTGTGTGAATTCTCACTCGCTCACTTTATCACAGCCGCTTCATCTAATTGAAGGTTGTGGGGAGTTGGAGCCTGTCCAGACAGGCAATGGGCATGATTATCATTAAAAGGGGAAAGTACTTGCAGGGCAACAACTTTCTTACCAGCCCAGAGTCGGAATCGGGTTTCCTTCCCCCTTACTGGCACACCAGGGACATCAGTTGTGATCAATAGCCCGCAGCAACTTCAATACAAGTAGCAGGATTTGGCATTTAAAAGGGCCTCACAACAGGGGTAAGCAGTTTGTTTTATGCAATGTTAGGCAGCTCCAGAATAGCTGAGGGAAGTTTGAAGTCAGAACCCAGCTGTTCCATTGTGCTCTGGGAAAACTTCTCCACAACTTCACCACTTCTTGACTTAATTTCTCCATTGCTCTTCTCGCTGGCCTACCTGCCAATACCCTACATAAAGTTCAACTCATCCAGTAGTCTGTTGCTTATCTTCTATCCTACACACTCTTGTTCAGCATATCTTATCTGTCTTCACCAACATCCATTGGTTTCTCTTCCCTCCGTCATTCATCAAAATCATAATTCTAATTTCCCCGCCTCTTTACAGTCTTATCCCACCTGGCTCTGTAATCTTTGCCAGCCCTACATTCCAGCAAATTATCTTTTCCAGCTCTGGCTATTTCTGTCTCCTCCCTTTATGCCATGATTCAGTGGTAGACTCTTCGCCACCTGATGCCTCTGACCTTTGAAATCTCTTGCTAAACCCTTTCACCATACTTGATCCAAGCAACAAAACCCACTTCTTTGAGCACACCTTCAATTTTACTTGCCACCTATTAGCCCAAGATTGAATGTTGTCCAGATCTTGCTGCGTGTAGGCACATATGGTTCATTATCTGAGGAATTGCTAATGGAACCGAACACTTTGCAATGATCAGTGAACATCCCCAATTCTGACCTTGTGATGGAGGGAAGGTGACTGATGAAACAGTTGAAGATGGATGGGTCCAAGGCACTGTCCTGAGTAACTCCTGCCATGATGCCCTGGAGCTGAGATGATTAGCCTCTAACAACCACAAGCACCTTCCTTTATGCTAGGTAAGACTCCAACCAGTGAAGAGTTTTCCCCCAATTCCCAATGTTTTCAATCTTACTAGGGCTAGTTTGATACAACTAACTCAGTGGTTGCTCAGGCACTTCAGATGGTAGTTAAGAATCCATCACATTGGTGTGGGACTGGAGTCACATAAAGGCAGGTAGGTAAGGGTGGCAGGTATCCTTTCCTAAAGGACATTAGTGAACCAGTTGGATTTTAAGTGAATCTGAGAGCTTCATTGTCACTTTTAGGGATACTATTTCTTCTAGATTTTTTCCCAATATATCATGTGGGATTTAAGTTTCCATTCTCTAGATTATTAATCCAGGCCTCTGGAACACCAGTTCAGTAACATAACCATTACACAACAGTACCTAGGTTTAACTGTCAATTGAAGCAGAAAGAGAGAAGCTCGATACATTTTTTTCAATGGAGATAGTCATTAGAACACGGGTGCTTTACCACAAGTGAAGACTGAGGCAGATTTGACAACACAATTTAAGGAAGAACTAGGTACATATTTGTGGTAATCCGAGGTGCAACACACCTTTAAGAGAATGTGAGTAGATTGACCACTCGACTGTAAGACCCAATAGCTGAGTAGCACGGGCTACCATGTTAACGTTAGTCTAGTGTAGGGTCTGGTTGGAGAAACACACATCATGTATGTGCTCTGTTGTTTGTGTAAATAAAATAAATATGAGGATATTGGTCTCTGCGTCTGCAGTATACAGGTAATCGCCGATGGATTAGTGTGGAAGTGGGTCACGAGCAAAGCAACCCCCCCCCACCCCCCCCACCCCCCCGGGCCGCCAGAAGAATATAACAGCCGGCAACGAGGCAAAACATGACCAGTCGACGACACCAAGGAAAGCCACAAAAATGCAACTGTAGTGAATCAGCCGTGCTCTGCAGGCTGATTTTAAGTACAGCCCTCATCATAGTCTTTGAAGTTTTCTCCCTCCCGTATGCTACAGTTTGGCCAGGTCGAACTGTTTGATCAGACCACTGATGATTGGTCACATTATATTGAACACCTCGCATTTTTCTTTTTGGCCAATGACATATCGGGGGAGGAGAAGAGGCGGGCGACCCTCTTATCGACATGTGGCAGTAAAACATACGGCCTAATTCACAGTCTAACGGCCCCCAACACCCCAGATTCCAAGAGCTTTGATGAATTGGTAAATCTTGTGAAAAGCCACTTTCAGTTGAAACTCTTGGTAACAACACAGCGTTTTAAATTCATTTCAATGTGTCACACCCCTGGAGAGACAGTCGCTTGCTAGGTAGCAGTCTTGGAACAGGTGGCAGAGCACTGAGAGTCCGAAATGTCAATTAATGACATGTTAAGAGACCAATTATTATGTGGGGTTAATGAAGGCGCCATTCAAAAAAAGGTTGATGCCAGAAACAAATTTAGACTTCAGCAAGGTGCTGGAGTTGGCGCTTGCACTGGAAAACGCAGTCGGGGATTCAGAAGCAATCAAGGGAGCACAAAATGGCACCGTCCATCACGCTGGGAGGGAGGCACCGGTTAGAAATGGTGCAGAAACACAGGGCTCTGCAGAAAGACAGGAAACAGCCACCATTAACAGACCAGCAAAACGCAATGGCTTAATGGATAAAAACCACATTAATAATAGCAGAATTGGAACCAGACAGCCTACAAATGAACGACAATTGAAAAGAACCGAGTGTTTCTACTGTCATCGCAATGGGCACATTGTGTGATCTTGTAAAAAAACGATTGAGGACAAATTTCAAACAAAAAGGCAGAAGTCGTGAAATGTTTATAATGGAGGAGTCAGAAGAAACAGAGTCAGATATTTACTAGCTACACAACTTAAAAATGGGTAAAACAGAACCAATCTACGTGACTGTAAAGGTCAACAGAAAACCCATTCGAATGGAGATAGATACAGGGGTATCCTTGATAGTTACAGGGAAACACAGTATCTGAATGTAGAGGCCACTCACTAAAGCTAAAAACTCAAGACGCTAAAGTAAAAACATATACTGACAAAGACATATGAGTGAAAGGTATATGCAAGGTTCCAGTACAATATGGAAGCCAGTCTGCTAACCTATCCGTGGTAGTGGTAGCAGGGGAGGGTCCAACTCTGCTTGGTCGGAACTGGCTTAAGGAAATAAAGTTGGAGTGGACCGAAAGATTTTAACTCAGAATGAAAGATCTGCAAGAATTATTACAGAAATATGCCTCTGTGTCAGGGAAAAGCTTGGGAAGGTTCAGGGGCTGCAAGCTAAAATCCAAGTAGATCCTGGAGCAATCCCCAGATATTTGAAGGTGAAGTCAGTCCCCTGTGGATTACAAAAAAAAGTGGATATTGAATTAGACAGACTGGAAAGGCTGGGAGTCTTACAACCTGTGCAATTTTCCGAGGGCAGCACCCATAATTCCAGCACTGAAGCCTGACTAAAGTGCACAGATATGCGGGGACAACAAGTTGACCATTAACAAAGTGGCCAGACTTGATAGGCATCCTATACCGAAAGCTGATGAATTGTACTTCGAGCTGGCAGGGGGAACCGCTATACAAAACTCAACACGAGTCACGCTTACCAGCAAGTCAAACTATAAAAAGCCTCTCGGGGTTTGGTTACATCAACACACATAGCAGGGGTTATACCAGTAACCAGGTTACCCTTTGCCAGGTTACCCTTTGGAGTCTCATCGGCATGTGCCATTTTCCAACAGACTATGGAAAATTTGCACCAAGTTCTACCCCACGTTGTGGTTTATCTCGATGATGCCCTAGTAACAGGACTAACTGATGAAGAACATCTGGCTAACTTGGAAGGGGTATTGAAGCAACTCTCACCTCCCAGAGTACACTTGAAAAGGGAATAATGTATCTTACAAGCAAAAGAAGTGGTTTACCTGGGTCATAGGGTCGACTCGCAGGGCCCTAACCCAGTAGAAGACAAAGTGAGGGCTATTCGTGAGGTGCCAGCTCCACAAAATGCCCAGAACTCAAGTCCTTCTTGGGAATGGTTAACTACTATGGTTATTTATTCCCAGATTTGTCAAGATTACTGGCTCCATTATGCGGGTCACTCAAGAAAAATCACAGGTGGCCCTGGCAAGCTCCACAATGCATCCCCTTACGGAGTAGGGGCAGTACTCTTCCACTGGATGGTGGGCGACTCCAAACGGCCCATTGGTTGCGTCTCAAGAACACAGAACGAAGGTGCTCACCAATAGAGGAAGAAGGCTTATCCGTTGTATTTGGCGTTAAGAAATTCCACCAGTACATCCACGCTCGCCACTTCACCATCCTATCCAATCACAAGCCACTTCTATTCTTGTTTGGGGAAGATAAGGCATAACCCCCAATTGCCTCTGCAGGCATCCAAAGGTAGGCACTCATTCTCGCTGCGTATGAATATACTTTTATCAAACGGCTGGGAAGGCATTGCAAATGCCGACACGCTGAGCCGATTACCTCTAACGGACAGCAATGTGAACATCCCAATTCCCCAAGAGCTTGCCTTGCTATTAACCTTTCTGGATTCATCACCAGTGAATGCCAAACAGATCAGGGAATGGACAGACCGCAATCCAGTTTTGTCTCATGCCTGGGAACAAGTCTCGCAGGGATGGTTTAACGAGCCAAAGTCGGATAAATAAAGCCCTATTTTAACAGGAGGATGAGCTCACCTGCCAGGATGGCATCTTACTGTGGGGAGCAAGAGTCATTGTGCCTCCCAGAGGAAGACAACCATTATTGACAGAATTACATAACACTCACCCCGGCATTTCTAGAATGAAAATGTTGGCACGCAGCTACTTATGGTGGCCAAGGATGGACACTGAGATTGAAATCTTGGTCAAAAGCTGCATACAGTATATCATATACAACCACCAGTATCGCCCCCCAACAGAGTTATTAATGAAGAGATGCCTCAGGACAGGTTTGAGCCTCATAAGGCTGAATTTTTGGGGGAAGGTAGAGAGAAGTCAGGAGGCCCAGAAAAGTGAACACAATTACCACAGTCGTGAAAGAAACTTCACTGTAGGAGAAGCGGTTTTTGCAAAGAACTCTGGAGATGGGCCCAAATGGCTGTCAGGTGAAGTCAGTGCAGTGACAGGACCCTTTCCTACCACGTATCGATTGAAGACTGGATAATCAGGAGACACGTAGATCACCCCAGTAAAAGAGAAACAGATCCACAAGAAAAGGTGCGCCAAACATTCCCATTGGAGTCGACACCACAGGTAGAAGGAACTCCTCTTGCTTTGGAAGTCCCTGTAGAACCCGTCTAGCCTGAGAGAGTCGAAGAGGCAAACTTGCAGGTTCCTACTGGGGAGCCTAGTGGACAGATAACTCCTGAGAGGGAGGCCTCAGATAAACCATCTGAATTTGTAGAACTACAACGGTCGACACATTTGAAGGAGCCTCCTGAGAGACAGAATTTGTAAATAGTTTATTTATGTAAATAGTTAATATATTGTAAAATATACTTTCAAGTAAACGGGGAGGGATGTGGTAACCTGATGTGTAATACACCTTTAAAAGAATGTGAGCAGGTCTAACCATGTGACTGTATGATCCAATAGCTGAGAAGCGCAGGCTACAACGTTAATGTTAATCTAGAAAAGGGCCTGGTTGGAGAAGCACGCATCATGTATGTGCTCTGTTGTTTGTGTAAATAAATAGCATGTGCTTCATTTCATACTGGTCTCTGCATCTGCAGTATATTGTAATCGACTCACCTGCCGACAGATAAGTGCGCAACCGGTTCATGAGCAAAATGACCCCCCCCCACCTCCTCTCCCCCAGTAGAATATAACAGTATTGGAACAAAAATTTTAAAAAAGCAAAGAGGTGAGAAAGCAAGAGGAGTAAGATCTGTTCTGGATGAAGATTGAACACACAGTGCAATCAAGCAAATGGTTTTGCTCTGTGCTGAAAGGAGCTGGGGATTGAAAAATAAAACAGAATCTCCGAAGTTAATTTATTAAAAATTAATAAGCTCAAGCTGACAAAAACTTGTTTAACAGTGAAAGGTCAATGCATCCCTAATGTGTAGGTCTGTTAGCAGCTTCTGAGTAAGTTCAATACCGTCACAGCTCTTTACTATGCAAGACTTTGCCTACATTTAGCAGAATTGAATTTGACAGACTGGCTAGGTGAATCTTTCTAGTTCATTTCCTACTCCGTTCAGTCAATTACATGCTTGTCTTGCTTTCTCTTAAATAAAAGTTCTTATTGGGGCCTTATAACCGGACTGTTAGACTCATTTTAGCACTCTTGTTGGGGGGTCTAAGTTACTGTGCATCATGAAACAGGCTCAGGTTTGCTTTTAATAAGTGTTGATCAATAGGTTATAATCAGGAAATCAATTAGAACATCAGATATTTAACAAGGCAGTGAGACAGCTGAAGAAGTTGAATACTCCGATGATTTGCTAGTGTTGGTTACTTATATACTAATTTGGGCTGAATTGGGAAACAATAGATTTTATGCTCAGTTAGGTGCTTAATACTGAACTTCTGTCTGTGACATGGAATCACTCCAGCAGCATATATCTAGCTCCAATGAGCAAAAAACACAAACTGATCCAATTGTTGCTGGTAGCTTAGAATACCATAAAGAAGGACAAAAACATAATGTTTTTTTTACGAATCATGAAAGTTCTGTATATTAATGTTCAGTGAGACTTGGGTGTAAGTCAGAAAGTTAGCATGCAGATACAGGAAGCAAATACAGCAAGTTGGCCTTTGTTGCTAGGGGATTGGAGTACAAGAATAAGGAGGTCTTGCCACAGTTGTACAGGGCTCTGGTGAGACCACTCTGAGAGTACTGTGTTCAGTTTTGGTCTACATATTTAAGAAGGATATACTTGCATTGGAGGCAGTGCAGTGAGGTAGCACTGGGTAGGTTCCTGGGAAGAGAGGACAATCCTATGTTGAGAGGCTGAGTAAATTGTGCCCATACTGTTTGGAGTTTAGAAGAATGAGAGGCGATTTAATTGAAACATACAGATTCTGAAGGGGCTTGACAGAATAGATACCGAAGGGTTCTTTCCCTTTGCTGGAGAATCTAGAACACGGGGCACAGTATCACTCAATCAAGCGTATACCTCCTTCACGCTGTGTTAGCTCATCACTATTACAATTATGCAATTCTTCCTTGAGGCTTTTCTCTGCCTGCTTGATGCTCAGTAATTGCAAAGCTGAAAAAAGATTTTTTTTTTATTAAGAGCTTCTATCTCAGAGGGGGCTTCAGGCCAATCCATAACCAACAACCTGCTCTGAAAATTCTGCACACATTATGACATCTGTGACAAATTCCACCACAACGGCTAAGACTATCCTCAACATTCTAAATAAAACAATCCACAAACTGGACTAAAGGTCAATTCGCCTCCTCTTCCAACACTAACGGATCCTTTAAAAAAAATTCCAGAATCTGGATCCGGATCTGCATCTTTGCCAAAAACTAAATTCATTCTTCCTTGGGCCATACACTATCTGTGTACCCAATTTCATTAAAATTTATCCATTGAGATATATTGTTTGGAGACTAACAGGGGTGAAAACATGACCTCTACCCACCTTCAATGGCACAGTTAATAAGGGGTAGAGTGTTTGGGAATGAGGTGAGGAGGAATTTTTTTCACTCAGAGTTGCAAATCTTTGCAATTGTCTTCTCCAAACAGTTTTGCATGTTCAACCATGAGTATGTTTAAGGTTGAGATGGACAGAAGTTTGTTGTCTCAAGGAATTAAGGGAAATGGGGAATAGGTGGTAAGGTGAAATTGAGGCAGATGATTTAATGCATTTGTATGGTCTATTCCAGTCCCCTTTTCTTATATGTAGCTTCCCTCAAAGTTTCGATATTATTCCGCCTTTACATTAATAAAAAAAGAACCATGCTTGGAGCACAGTGGAATGCTCTGACGGTCAGTTCTGGTTTTATTTTAAGGAGTAGCTAAGATTCCCAATGTGTGATCAATATTTATGTTGTCCTGATCCATGCCAAGGCATCACGCTAAACAATAAGTTTCAGTGGAGGTGTTGGTTTGTGATACATGGCAACAGAAACTAATTAAGCTGTGTGGTGGTTCTGTGGTGTTTCTCAGTGGAAACTGTGAAACATCAGTATCGGCACCATTCTGTGTAAAATCCCAAGTGTATCTAGAGATGTGATTTAAAAAAAAATTCATTTATGGGGTGTGGGTGTCACTGGCTGGGCCAGCATATATTGCCCATCCCTAATTGCCCTTGAGAAGGTGGTGTTGAGCTGCCTTCTTGGACCGCTGCAGTCCATGTAGTGTAGGTACACCTACAGTGCTGTTAGGAAGGGAGTTCTAGGATTTTGACCCAACGACAGTGAAGGAACGGTGATATATTTCCAAGGCAGGATGGTGAGTGGCTTGGAGAAGAACTTCCAGGTGGTGGTGTTCCCATGTATCTGCTGCCCTTGTCCTTCTAGAAGGTAGTGGCTGTGGGTTTGGAAGGTGCTGTCTAAGGAGCCTTGGTAAGTTTCTATAGTACATCTTGTAGATGGTATACACTGCTGCCACTGTGCGCTGGTGTTAGAGGGAGTGAATGTTTGTGGATGTGCTGTCAATCAAGTGGGCTGCTTTGTCCTGGATGGTGTCGAGCTTCTTGAGTGTTGTGGGAGCTGCACTCATCCAGGCAAGTGGAGAGTATTCCATCAGACTACTGACTTGTGGCTTGTCGATGACGGTCAGATTTTGGGGAGTCAGGAGGTGAGTTATTCATCACAGGATTCCTAGCCTCTGACCTGCTCTTGAAGTCGCAGTATTTATATAGCTAGTCCAGTTCAGTTTCTGGCCAATGATAACCCCCAGGATGTTGGTAGTTTGGGATTCAGTGATGGTAACGCTATTGAATGTCGAGGGGCTATTGTTAGGTTCTCCCCTGCCGGAGATGGTCAATTCCTGGCACTTGTGTGGCACGAATGTTACTTGCCACTTGTTAGCCCAAGCTTGGACATTGTCCAGGTCTTGCTGCATTTTGACATGGACTCCTTCATTATCTGAGGAGTCGCAAATGATGTTGAACAGTGTGCAATCATCAGCGAATATGCCCACTTCTGACCTTGTGATGGAAGGTAGGTCACTGATGGAGCAGCTGAAGATGGTTGGGCCGAGGACACTACCCTGAGGAACTCCTGCTGTGATGTCCTAGAGCTGAGATGACTGACCTCCAACAACCACAACCATCTCCTTTTGTGCTAAGTATGGCTCTAACCAGTGGAGAGTTTTCCCCTCGATTCCCATTGTCTGCAGTTTTGGTAGGGACCCTTGATGCCACACCCAGTCAAGTGCTTCCTTGATGGCAAGGGAAGTCACTCTGCAAATATACAGCCATGCAAGCAGGTGTCCTAAAAGGGGAGAAGTTGGAAAAATAAAAGGGGACACTCCAAATGGAATTGGAACAGGGGCCAGTGAGAGTTCAAAAAGGAAAAATTGTTCAGACAAAGAATTAAAAATAAGTTGCTTCCTTTTGTGACATTTGTCACCACTTCAAAGTAATTCATTGTCTGTGAAGCACTTTGAGACCTTTCACAGAGATGTGATAAAGTGCCAATAAATGGGAGTCAGTCTCTCTTTCCTACTTCCTCAATGCTGGTGATAAATGGCAGAGATGAATAAACATATTGTACTTTCTTAACATGGAAATATAAACAGAATATACACTGGAAGATAATCATTTTGTTGGAGTTTCACAGCTTATGCCAGGATTATTTGCAGTAATATGCTATAAAGCTCCATTAACAGTGTGCTTTAAAATCAAACTGGAGTTCCCACTGTCAGTAAAAGATTTCTGTGTCTCACACTACCATCCTCATAAATCTGAGTAAGATCATTAGTTTAACGTTAAATAGCATTATCTCGGTGCTCAATATTGACTGAATCGAGACTGCTTGAACTCATTTACCTTCTATCTTGTTTGTTTGATGGGTCATAAATCGGATTCACAATGTCATAATTGCCTACAGCATGTGTATTTACCCAGAACCTCACTATCTGTTGCTGATGAAACCATCCCACTTTATTAATGGCCAGAATGAGAGCAAGGGAATGATTATATCACAGAACGTACGTGATGTTTTCATACATCAGAACCAATCACACTGAATATGTTAAGGATATTGTTATAAATGGGAAACTTACAAGGGAGGCCCCACATCTTAGATCATGTTAGATCATGAACTCTCTCCTCCATCCCCACCCACTTTCCGATTCCCACCCCCCCAACATTTTTCCCATTAATTTATATAGATTTTTCTTTTCCCACCTATTTTCATTATTTTTAAATGTATTTCCATCCATTGTTTTATCTCTACCTTTTAGGCTATTTTGATTCCTTCACCCCACCCACCCCCCGCTAGGGCTATCTGTACCTTGCTTGTCCTGCTTTCTACCCTTAATTAGCACATTCCTTTAGATAATATCATCACCTTCAACACCTTTTTGTCCTTTTGTCTGTGACATCTTTCAGTTATCTCCACCTATCACTGGTCCTCTATCCAGCTCTACCTGTCACCCCCCCACCCCCACCCCACACCACCCCCCCACCACCCCCCCAACTCCCCCCCAGCTTATATTTCATCTCTCTTCTATTTTTCCTTAGTTCTGTTGAAGGGTCATTTGGACTCGAAACATTAATTGTACTCCTTTCTGCAGATGCTGCCAGACCTGCTGAGTTTTTCCAGGTATTTTTGTTTTTGTTTTGGATTTCCAGCATCCGCAGCTTTTTTGCTTTTATTTCAGGCCCCACATCTTGCTTCACTACTTTATGAAACACTCCATTCCTTTTTGGGAGGTTGAGAGGTGATCTAATTGTTGTCTTTAAAATGATGAAGAGATTCAGTAGGGTTCACACAGAGAATAATTTCTACAGGTTACAAATGGCAGTGACTCTGGTTTGATCCCATTGGCACACCCTGCTGGTGACTCCTTGCCATTTTGACACAGCTCATTCACAAACGACACTTTGCTTTATTTTGCTTTCATCAATTTTCAATCCATCTTAGCAGCTTGTCTTCTTATCCTGTAACACAGCATCCCCATTGAATCTGCTTTCACCATTCTTCCAGGCAGTGCACAGTGGATTGTAACAACACACAGCATAAAAACATCTCATCTCCCTGCTGCAACTTTCGCCAATTATCTTAAATCAGCACATTCTGGTGACTAACCCTCCTGACAATTGGAACAGCGTCTGTCAGAGCTGCATATCATTTTGAAAGCCCTATTTTGTCTCCCCTTAACCTTCTCTGTTCTCCCACTTCTCCAGCATCTCCATATAACTAACCTCGTTATCCCTGGAACATATTTTAGTAAATCTCCTCTGTGCCCTCTCCAAAGCCTTGAAGTCATTTTTAAAGTGTGCTGCCAAGAAGACGTGGACTGGAGTGCAACATAAATCGGACAGGAGGGTGACAGGAGCTTGGGCTGCATCAATTTTCATTGAGATTGTGTTCGAACTTCAGGAACATCAAAGCACTGTCTTCCATACCCCGAAACCAATGACTGCTACTTGATTAGCATAAGGACAAAATATAAACACTTTTTGAGCACACAGATCCATATCTGAAAGTAAAGCTCTTGTTATGTGTTAGGGCATTGATCTTCGAGCTATGGGAGTATTCAGTGCTAGTGGGAAGCTGCAGTATCTTGTAGAGCTGTTTAGTTTACATTACATGAGGGTTACTAATGTGCATGCACAGACATATTATTACACGGAGATCCGGAGAGTTAAATCTCACAAAGAATTCTTAAACAAGACAACTCATCAGCTCTTATTTGTGAGACATCAATTCAAAACGGCTTTCTTCAGCGAATTGAAACAGGACACACAAAATGCATTAAAGAACTATAGAACGGCCTATAACCTTGTAAATGAGTGGGAGCAGACACTACGAGGGCAATCACAGTTCATTGACACAAGTTAACATTTGCACATTTGTTGCTGTTTGTAATCTAACCATTTAGAAGGAGTATTAAAATGGCAGCGATTGAGAACTGGTGTCGGAGGGGGAGGGCATCAGATTTCTGAGGCATTGGGACCGGTTCTGGGGAAGGTGGGACGTGCACAAGATGGACAGGCTACATCTTAGCAGGGCCAGGACTAACATCCTCGGAGAGAGATTCATAACGGCTGTTCGGGAGTGTTTAAACTAGATTGATTGGCGGGGGTGGGGGGGGGGGCGGGGGTGGGGGGGGGTTCTCAGGAGCTCAGATTCGAGGGCAGCCAAACTGGTAAATGTGGAAAAGTAGAAAGCAAAAACATAAAACAGACAAAGCATCAAATGGGATCAGAATAGAGAATAACGTTTAAAAAAAGCAGAGTTAAAGGCACTCTCTGAATGCGCGTAGCATTCACAAAAAGGTAGACAATTTGGATGCACAAATTGAGGTAAATGGGTATGATTTATTTGCCATATAGGAGATGTGGCTAAAGGGTGACTGAGATTGGCTATGATGGATTGGGAAAATACACCAAAAGATTTGACTGGAGACAGGCTATAGCCAGTATTTAAAGAAATACTACACAGCTTACAGCAGATACACATTCCTCTAAGGCACAAACACCCAAACTATGGCTAACAAAAGAAGTTATAGATTGTATTAATCAAAGGAAGTGGCTTACAGGGATGACATAAAATGTGTTAAATCTGAGGACTGGGAGCAATTTAGAACCCGGAAAAGGAGGATCAACTGATGAAGAAAGGGAAGAGAGAATGTGAATGCAAACTAGTGAGAAACATAAAGACGGACTGTAAAAGTTTACTTAAGTACACGAAAAGGAAAAGATTAGTTAGGACAAATGTGGGCCCATTACAGGTGGGGACAGGAGAATTTATATTGGAGAACAGGGAAATGGCAGAGAAACTAAACAATTACTTTGTGTCTGGTCTTCACGGAAGAAAATCTCTCAGAAACACTTGGCGACCAAGGGACTTGTGAAACTGAGGAATGAAAAGAAATTAGTAATGGGGCATTACTTAAAAAGTTAACTGGATTGAAGGTGGCTAAGTCCTCTGGGCAGAGGAGCTTTATCCCAGAGTATTGAAGGAGGAGAGATAACAGATGGTTATCTTTCAAAATTCTACAGATTCTGGAAAGGTTCCTGTGGACTGGAAAGTAGCAAATGTAACCCACTATTTAAAAAGGGAGGAAAAGGGAGAATGGGGAACTACATTAGTCTGACTTCAGTAGTAGGGAAAATGTTAGAATCTATTATAAAGGATGTGATAATTGGACATCTAGAAAGGAATGGTAAAATTGGGCAGAGTCAACATGGATTTATGAAAGGGAAATCATGTTTGACAAATTTATTGGAGTTTTTTGAGGATATTCCTTTAGCATAAAGGAGAGCCAGTGGTGTATTTGGATTTTCATAAAGCTCTTGATAAGGTCCCACACTGGAGGGTTAGTAAATAGTGAATGGGCTAGAACACGGCAGATGGAATATAATGTGAATAAGTGTGAAGTTATTCACTTTGGTAGAAAGAACAGAAAGGCAGAATATTTCTTAAATGGTGAGAGGTTAGGAAGTGTGGTTGTCCAAAGGGACCTGGGTGTCCTTGTCCATGAGTCACTAAAAGCTAGCATGCAGATGCAGCAAGCAATAGGAAGGTAAATTGTATGTTGGCCTTCATTGCAAGGGGATTTGAATGCAGGAGTAAGGATATCTTGCTACAGTTATATTGGGCCTTGGTGAGACCTCACCAGGAGTGTTGTGCGCAGTTTTAGTCCCCTTATCTAAGGAAGGAGATGCTTGCCATAGAGGGAGTGCAATGGAGGTTCACCTGATTAATCCCTGGGATAGCGGGACATATAAAGAGAGATTGAGGAGACTGTGTCTGTATTCCTTAGAATTTTGAAGAATGAGGGGGGTGACCTCATTGAAACTTAGAAAATACTTACAGGACGTGACAGGGTGGATGTAGATAAGATGTTTCTTCTGGCTGGTGAGTCCAAAACCAGGGGACATAATCTCAGGATAAGGGGTAGGCCATTTAAGACTGAGATGAGGAGGAATTTCTTCAGAGGGTGGTGAATCTTTGGAATTCTCTATCTCACAGAGCTATGGAAACTCAATCATTGGAGCATGTTCAAGACAGAAATAGATAGATTTCTGGATACTAATGACATCAAGGGATATGGAGATAGTCCGGGAAAGTGACATTGAGGGAGATGATAAGCCATGATTGGCGGAGCAGGCTTGATGGGCTGAATGGCCTACTCCTGTTCCTATGTTCCTAAATCATTGTTTGTATTGAAAAGGATAATTATTCCTACATAGAATGATTCAATTTTGTCCATTTCTCATTAGAATTGTGTATACCGTTGTACTTCTTAGTCCTTCATCCTTGCAATCAGTCCTGTAATCTCGCTGGCATAAAGGTTGGCACAATATCAATACGTTGACACTAGGAGTGGAATTTCCTGCTCCCGTTGACGGCAAGCATGCTGGAGGGTGTGAGTGGGCAATATGGTGAGAAGGCCAAAAATCATTTTTGTGCCGTCGTGAAACCAGTTTGCGATCGTCTGCTCCACCCGTCAGTGATCCCTGCTGTCGCACGTCAGGAACCGAATTCCAATACTTTAGCATCTCATTATAAACCCTGCTCACCGGAATCACCACCTCCCCACCCCCCCAGCCCAATGTTGGATCATCCAGGCGATTGCAAGCCCATGTGTTTCACAATGGTACATTAGTGACGTGCACCCGACGAGATGCACTTCACTTGGGACTTCGAGGTTTGTTTGCCTGGCTTGCTTCAGTCAGCACTCGCAGTCATCAGCGCCAGGCATCGCAGGCACTTATAGGGGGCTCGTGGGCAGGTATCTACCTACCAGACCAGCCATAAGGTGGGCGTGAGTTTTCAACAGGTGCAGGGCCAGGGCTTGCTTGGGGAAGGGGAGAAGTGGCCTCAGGCAAGGGAAGAGGCTGCAGGGCGAGGGCTGTACTGGGGAAGGAGGGTATCCCAGGGAGTGTGTGGGGGCACACATTGATCTGTGCGAGTGGCCTCAAGATGGTGAGGGCTGAGGAGGCAGCCTCCAGAGGAGATGAGGCTAGATGGAGATGTGAGGGTGTGTTTGTGAGAGAGTGAGTGGTGATGTCCCTTGAGCTGGCAGTGAGTGAGATGCCAGTGAACATGTGATGGGCTTGAGTGTGGGTTTAGAGCGATGAGATGGTTGCTTTACCCTGTGACACGGATGAGATCATTTGTCCTCTTTCTGCACTGGATGTGCAGTGCGTTGGCACTGACCATCACTGCTATCGCCTCCCAAGCTGGAATAGTGAGATTGCTGGACCTCCTGCGGCCAGAGTGGGGGTGCAGGATATCACCACAGTCCTCCAAAAGGTATCTCAGTAATGGGTCATGGAACTCTTCTTGGCTTTTAGGGCCATGTCTTCACTGAAGCAGTCCTGGGCTGCAAGCATTGAGAACTGAGCGCACAGCTGCAGTTTGGATATGACACCCGGAGTGAAAAAAGTGGTGAGATAAATGTGGCGGGTGATTCAGAGGCTGCCTGCTAGCGAGACAGCATGTTTCCTGTGGCTGCATAATTAAGGGGTCAGGAAGGGGTCAATACAGTGCAAAAACCTGCCATTGCAGCCGGAGGGTAAGGTGTCTCTTTTCACACCCGCTACCGCACTCAGTGCAATCCTGGGACGAGTCTGGCCTGGACGTTTGTAGCAAATGTGATAATACCAAATCCTAAGCAGAAGTATTGAACAAAGTTCCAGCACAGAACAATGTTACTGCATCATCTCACTAGAATTTAAGCAGTGCCATAAGCTTTAAGTTATGAACGCCTAATGCACTCAAAAAAAATTCCCATTTCATTGTTTTGATGAATGTTTTAGTTCAGTTATTATCAGTTGGGGTAATAGCTCCATGAAAATAGCAGACAGAGCTGTTCAGAGAAATGTATCAACATTTTCAGTGCCAGTATTCCTTACAGCTTACATCAATTTTGGGTTCCTCGTAGTAAACCTGTGATTCTGAATGGACTCAGGGTTTCACAAGCCCAGCTCAAATACTGGGGAGCAGATTGGGCAAATTCACAGAGATTGTTCAAAATTGTAGTTACCAAGTGTTTAACAAGACACCAATTTCTTTGTACATAAGGGAGACACTGTGCATTGGGCACCAGATCCTTACCTCTGGGACCTGCAACCAAGTCCATAGGAATGTAGGACTTAGGAGCAGGAGTAGGCCATTCAGCCTTCTGAGCCTGCTCTGCCATTCAATAAGATCATGGCTGATCTGGTTGTGTCTCAACTCCACTTTGTCGTCTGCCCCCCCATAACCCTTGACTCCTTTGTTAATCAAAAATCTGTCTAACTCAGCCCTTAATAAGTTCAATGACCCAGCCACCACTGCTTTCTGGGGAAGAGAATTCCACTGACTAACAGCCCTCTGAGAGAAAAATGTTCTCCTCATCTCCGTCTTAAATGGTAGACCTCTTATTCCCAAACTGTATCCCTTGGTTCTAGTCTCTCCACAAGTGCAAACATCCTCCCGGTATCCACCCTATCAAATCCCTTCAGGATCTCATATGTTTCAATAAAATCATCTCTTATTCTTCTAAACTCCAATGGGTAAAGGCCCAACCTGCTCAACCTTACTCCATAAGATAAGCTCCTCATATCAGGGATGAGTCGAGTGAACCTTCTCCGAACTGCTAATGCAATTATATCTTTTTTTTCAAATAAGGAGACCAAAACTGTACACGATGTTCCAGATGTGGTCTCACCAAGGTCCTGTAAAGCTGCAGTAAAACTTCCCCACTTTTATATTCCACCCCCCTGATATAAACACCAACATTCCATTTGCCTCCCTAATCGCTTGCTGTGCCTGCATGATAACTTTTGCGAAAGGCCAAACTGATGGATAAAAATGCACCCCTCCCCCCACCCAAACCCCTTCTGTCACCTGTCAGGATAAGGATCCAATGTGAATGAGCATGGAAGTTGCAACCGTTGCCTATTGAGTGTAGATTTTCATCAGAAAACTATCCTTAAAGTTGGCAGCCGACAGCTAAACACAACCACTTCCTAAACCTGTGACCTGACCCTTCATTCCCAGCTATGAACTTGGCAGTGCTGATATCGTGCAGTGTGCCACTGGAGCACCCGAAATTCTGATGCTCCACCTCTTCCCAATCCCAGTACATGTATGGGAATCCCTCAGGGATGACTCTGAATTCTAACTTAACCTTCCCCCTGCTGAAGAATTGGCTTCCGCTTAGTATAGCGACAGCCCCAAGATTGTACAGTCAGCAGTGTGAGTTCCTGACAATAATCCACCTTTTATTGAACAGAATTACATTGTTAGTGCTTGTAGTAACATTGGCTCTGGGCTTACCTCATTTACAATGACCCAATGGCTGTCCTTGGAAGCCAAATTTGTCTCCACTGCCTGAAAAACACAGGAGGTGAAACATTAGAAGTATAATAGATGAATGCAGTTATGACCAGGCATTAGGGTCCTCCAGTAATGACATAAAGAGCTGATATTATTTTTAAAACACCAAAGTGCCTTGACAAACGCTCCAGGCTATTGATTATTTTTCTGAGTAGCTTATTTTTATTGAAGGGGTTATTTTTTACTTCTTCGATCTTGCTTCTTTATTTTCAATCTTGGGGTATGGGCAACATTAACATGAAACCAGTTATTATCCAGGCCACGTGGATCTGTGTGCATCAAGAATCTATTACAGAATACAGAGCTGATATCACAAGTAGGCCAGGCCAAGTTGAAGTCGCTGAACATGTTTCCCCCATCAACTTTCATTCTTATTTTTTTTTCATGCTATAGTGGCATTTGAACTCGTTGACCTCCAGCTTCCAACCAGTACCATACCCACTAAACTACTGCCCAAATATGTCAACTGGTTTTCAGTCACCCAACTAATTCAGGAAAAGGCAATAGAAAACTTTTCAGATCCAAAACAAAACAGCCAATGGGATGAACAGTCAGTTGGACAGCTTTTTGGCGATTGATGAATATTGGCCAAGAAACCTGGTGAACTCCCTGCTCCTCTTAGATAGAACCACAGGATCTTTTACATACACAGAAATAGACAGACAGGGCCTTTGTTTAATATTTCATCAGGAAAATAGCATCTCTGCCTAACCCTAACTCTTTCAGTACTGCCCCTCTGACAGTGCACCACCCCCTCAGTACTGCTCCTAAGGCAGTGCCACATTCCATCAGTGCTGAACTCCGATAGTGTGATGCTCCCGCAATACGGATCCTATGACAGTATGGCACTCCCTCAGTACTGTCTGCCTGACCGCACGGCAATTCCTTGTAATGAATCCCTGACAATGTGTCACTCCCAGGGAAATGAGCCTCTGGCAGCGCAGCACTCCCTCAGTACTTCTTCCAGAATGTTAGTCTGCAATTCTGTGCTCAAGTCTCTGGAGTGCACCTTGAGCTCAAAGCCTTTTGGCTCAGAGGCAAACTGAGTGAAGGTGATTATATTCTGCACAATCTTGTTATAGAAAAATACATCTCAAAATGGACACAAAATAACGTGCATTCAATAAAAACTCTCATAACACAAAAACTGTACAACCAAAAAATAAAGTGAACATTCTCCCGCCAACTTCCAATGATCCAAGTCTCAATCTTTTCATCGGAACATTTCATTATTCACTAGAATATCCAGTGGCCCCTCCCCAGGCAGCAGGAGGGGCTACTGGAAATTGCCAAAGGCTCCCTCACACTGCAGTAGTTCACAGTAATGGCCCCGAATGCTGTCGTGTCATTAGTGTGTAATTTTCTGTGGGACAGTCGATGTTGGTGCAGTCAGTATTGTTTGTAAGTCACAGACCTGGCTGAGAGGGTCTGTGTTCAGCCTGTTACTCACCAAAGAATCACCTTGCAGCACACTGGTAACTACTTGATAGTTGAGGGCTAGGGCCTCAAACCCAAGGCTAAGGTCATGTTTTACCAGGCAGCAATGACCCCCATACCTAGGAGACCTGG